>NC_057801.1:754784535-754893110 GCF_018294505.1 Triticum aestivum
GGGTTTGCCAAGCCCGAGGACACATCGTAGACGAAGGCACGCGCCGGTGTTGCCAGCAGCGGGCATGCGTAGATGGACGAAGACGAAGTTGACGAAGCGCCGCACCAGGCTTGCCAGGCCCGGGGACACGCCATGGACGAATGCACGCGGCGGTGTTGCTAGCACCGGGCATGCGAAGACTGGGACCTGCACGAGCTGTACGCCATGTCGAAGAAGTCGGAGAGGCCAGTAGAGAAGAACTCGACGATGATTGCGGCGTCCATCGGCGCAGGGCCAATGTCACCAACGGTGGTCGGAGTAGACGAAGTGGTCGGGGTAGATGACGGCGACGCTGGCGACGGGCTGGTGCTGGACGAAGATGAAGGGAGGTGGACGGGCGGCGGCATCAGCTACGGGGGTAGCAGCGGCGGCGGCCGAAGAAGAGCGGCGGCGGCGGCCTGACGGCGGCAGCGGCGTCTAAGTTAGGAGCGCGGCGGCGGTGCTCGAAGTAGGCGAGGAGAACCCAACAGCATGACGAAGACCGGTGCAGACGGTGGCGTTCCCGCTGAAATGGACCTAGAGGGGGGGGCGGTGAATAGGTATAATTACAAAATTTTAATTATTACTTAGCAATTTTAGGCAATAATGCGGAATGTGAAGATGAGCCTAACAATTGCAAGTGAGTACTAAGTTCTAAGCAAGTAACACAAGCACGTAAGTAGGCAAGGACAATATGATGTATGTAAGTGCAAAGAGACAAGTAACCACAAGTAGAGAGTTAGAGTTAGGAATAACCACAACTCCGGGAGACGAGGATGTATGCCGATGTTCACTTCCTTGGAGGGAAGCTAGTCACCGTTAGAGAGGTGGATGTTACCACGAAGGCACACCAACACCACGAAGGCTCACACTATTCTCCCTTTGAGACAACACCACGGAGGCATTTCTCAACCACTAGTGGTAGACCTTGGGGTGGTCTCCAAACCCTCACAAACTTTTCCGAGGGTAATCACAAAGTTCGATTCCTCTCCGAATGACTCCTACCGCCTAGGAGTCTCCAACCTCCAAGAGTAACAAGAACGATGGGGGGAAATCTCAAGACTTGCTCAAGTCACAAATTCCTTTGGTGCAAAGAAGGAGAAGGAGTGGATCTATCACTTGATCGGACAACTTCTCTCAAATGCTCTCAAACCCCTTGGGGATCTAAGATTTGGTGTGAAGGAGTGAGAGAGAGAGTGTAATGTGTACTAGGGTTTGTTCAAAGTGAGTGGTCAACCCTATCCCGTGGGGGAAGAAGGCTATATATGGTGGTGGTGAAAAGCTAGCCGTTTGGCCACTTAAGGCACAAGAGCTGCCGGACGTCCAGTGGGTACCGGACGACCGGTGACACAGATCGGACCGGACATCCGGCCGGGCAGCCGGTCGTCCGCTCGCTGGAGTATAAATCTGACCGCGAAAACAGCACAGGTAGCGGACGTCCGGAGAGTAGCGGTCGACCGCTGACCGGACGTCCGGAGAATCCGGAAATCCGTTAATATGTGTTCTGTTTAGATGTACCGAACGTCCGGAGAAAACGGACATCCGGCGACCGGTCATCCGGAGAGATCGGACATCCACTAATAAGTGTTCTGCTGAGAAGTACCGGTCATCCGGTGGGCGCCGGATGTCCGGTCAGTTGTGAAGGCTGGTCCAACTGATTCAAGAACACAAAAGACCGTGCACACATGGTGAAAACTAAGAGATGATAGAAGAAGTGTTTTGTGGATTTTGAGCAAGTCTTTCATGTTACCCAACGATCCCCTCTTAATAGTGCGGGATCCCTATACTCAAGAACAAATCGAAAGAAAGGGCCAAAGCCATTTGTCTTGTATTCTCCGCTCTTGAGTAGTATATACCTCTTTGTTTGTAGTCATGATCCACACACATAGCACTTGAAACATAATCCTGAGATATACTTGATAAACATGATTAGTCCCGAAAATGCATGTTGTCATCAACATCAAAATAAGATTAAGGGCATGATTGCACTTTCACCCGCGCCAAGGGAGGCGGCGCGACGCATACCACGGGAAGTCGACGTGTAGCGACGACGGTGGACCCCGGGCCGCGGCGCTACGGCCCGAAGGGGCAACGCAGCGGCGGCGAGCAGTTCAAGGCGACGACAGGGATCGCAGGCCACGGCACGACAGCCCAAAGGGGGCGGCGCGACGGAGAAGCACGGATCGTGCAACCGCGGGGACGACCTCGGGACGGCGGCGTTGACCGCGTGCCACACTCGCTACGGCCGGACGGGGCGACGCAGCGGCGGCACGAGGGTCAGTGCTGCCACGGGGACGACCTGGAACGGACGGCCTCGGGGCGGCGGTGGACCGTGGGCCGCGGCACTACGGCTCGAAGGGGTGACGCAGCGGTGATGCGGGTTGGTGTAGCCGGGAGAAGAACCACGGGGCGGCGGCGCCGCGGCCCGACGGGGCGACGCAGCGGCAGCCCACTACTCGATCGGTAGAGGGGCGCGCTGAACTCGAGACGGTCTTCAGGGGCCTGCGGAGGTGCGCACAATCGATGGGCCAGGTCGGTTGCATGGCGTAGATGAGGTGGATCACGGCGGCGGGCGGGTGATCAATCCGATCACGCGCGAGGTCGGGGACGCTGCTCGGTGAAGACGGGGTGGCGGTGTTGGGGAACGTAGAAATTTCAAAAAAATTCCTACGCACACGCAAGATCATGGTGATGCATAGCAACGAGAGGGGGAGTGTATCTTCATACCCTTGAAGATCGCTAAGCGGAAGCGTTTATCAACGCGGTTGATGTAGTCGTACATCTTCACGATCCGACCGATCCAAGTACCGAACGCACGGCACCTCCGAGTTCTGCACATGTTCAGCTCGATGACGTCCTCGCCTTCTCGATCTAGCAAGACGGGCGAAGTAGTAGATGAGTTCCGGCAGCATGACGGCGTGGTGACGGTGTTGGTGAAGAACAATCTCCGCAGGGCTTCGCCTAAGCACTACGGAAACTATGACGGAGGATAAACTAGAGGGGATGGGGTTGCCGACACACGGCTTGGTGTTTCTTGATATGTCCTTGGTGCTAGCCCTGCCCCTTTATTTATATGTTGAGCCTTGGGGTCGAAACTTGGAGTAAAAGCCTCCACAAAGTCGGTTTCACCCGAAAGGCAAGAGTCCTTCTCGGAATCCAGGGCCAGACGCCAGGGACCCTGGCGTCTGGCCCCTGGACTCCGCAAAACTTCCTTTTGCACTTTCCAAAAACCTTCTGGGCTTTCCCCTTTGGCCCAAATAACGTGTTCTCATACCCAAACATTTCGGGAAACATCCGGAAGCCCTTCCGGTGAATTCCGGAACCCTTCCGGAGATCAAACACTATTATCCCATATATCAAACTTTATCTCCGGACCATTCCGTAGTTCCTCGTCATATCCATGATCTCATCCAGGATTCCGAACAACATTCGGTTACCAACATACATAACTCATATAATACTATATCGTCAATGAAAACGTTAAGCATGCGGACCCTACGGGTTCGAGAACTATGTAGACATGACCGAGACACGTTTCCAGTCAATAACCAATAGCGGGACCTGGATGCCCATATTGGCTCCCACATATTCTACGAAGATCTTTATCGGTCAAACCGCATAACAACATACATTGTTCCCTTTGTCATCGGTATGTTACTTGCCCGAGATTCGATCGTCGGTATCTCAATACCTAGTTCAATCTCGTTACCGGCAAGTCTCTTTACTCGTTATGTAATGCATCATTCCATAACTAACTCATTAGCTACATTGCTTGCAAGGCTTATAGTGATGTGCATTACCGAGTGGGCCCAGAGATACCTCTCCGACAATCGGAGTGACAAATCCTAATCTCGAAATACGCCAACCCAACAAGTACCTTCAGAGACACCTGTAGAGCACCTTTATAATCACCCATAGGTTTACTGTTAAACCATAGTTCATATGGTGTCGTCTCAACGGATTTAGATGGTGCCCTATTAAATGTGAATGCAACTGTCTCTAATGCATAACCCCAAAACGATAGTGGTAAACCGATAAGAGACATCATAGATCGCACCATATCTAGTAAAGTACGATTACGACGTTCCGACACACCATTACATTGTGGTGTTCCAGGTGGCATGAGTTGTGAAACTATTTCACATTGTTTCAAATGAAGACCAAACTCGTAACTCAAATATTCGTCTCCACGATCAGATCATAGAAACTTTATTTTCTTGTTACGATGATTTTTCCACTTCACTCTGAAATTCTTTGAACTTTTCAACTATTTCAGACTTATGTTTCATCAAGTAGATATACCCATATCTGCTCAAATCATCTGCGAAGGTCAGAAAATAACGATACACGCCGCGGGCCTTAACACTCATCGGATCGCATACATTGGTATGTATTATTTCCAATAAGTCAGCAGCTCATTCCATTGTTCCGGAGAACGGAGTTTTAGTCATCTTGCCCAAAAGGCACAGTTCACAAGCATCAAATGATTCATAACCAAGTGATTCCAAAAATCCATCTTTATGGAGTTTCTTCATGCGCTTTACACCGATATGACCCAAACGGCAGTGCCACAAATAAGTTGCACTATCATTATTAACTTTGCATCTTTTGGCATCAATATTGTGAATATGTGTATCACTACGATCGAGATCCAACAAACTATTTTTATTGGGTGTATGACCATTTGAAGGTTTTATTCATGTAAACAGAGCAACAATTATTCTCTGATTTTAAATGAATAACCGTATTGCAATAAACATGATCAAATCATATTCATGCTCAACGCAAATGCCAAATAACATTTATTTAGGTTTAACACTAACCCCGAAAGTATAGGGAGTGTGCGATGATGATCATATCAATCTTGGAACTACTTCCAACACTCATCGTCACTTCCCCTTCAACTAGTCTATGTTTATTCTATAACTCCTGCTTCGAGTCACTAACTTTTAGCAACCGAACAAGTATCAAATACTCAGGGGCTACTATAAACACTAGTAAGGTACACATCAATAACCTGTATATCAAATATACCCTTGTTCACTTTGCCATCCTTCTTATCCACCAAATATTCAGGGTATTTCCGTTTTCAGTGACCATTTCCTTTGCAGTGTAAGCACTCAGTCTCAGGCTTTGGTTCAGCTTTGGGCTTCTTCGTGGGAGTGACAACTTGCTTGTCATTCTACTTGAAGTTCCCTTTCTTTCCCTTTGCCCTTTTCTTGAAACTAGTGATCTTGTCAACCATCAACACTTGATGCTCTTTCTTGATTTCTACCTTCGTCGATTTCAACATCACGAAGAGCTCGGGAATCATTTTCGTCATCCCTTGCATACTATAGGTCATCACGAAGTTCTAGTAACTTAGTGATGGTGACTAGAGAATTCTGTCAATCACTATCTTATCTGGAAGATTAACTCCCACTTGATTCAAGCGATTGAAGTACCCAGACAATCTGAGCACATGCTCACTAGTTGAGCGATTCTCCTCCATCTTTTAGCTATAGAACTTGTTGGAGACTTCATATCTCTCAACTCGGGTATTTGCTTGAAATATTAACTTCAATTCTTGGAACATCTCATATGGTCCATGACGTTCAAAACATCTTTGAAGTCCCGATTCTAAGCCGTTAAGCATGGTGCACTAAACTATCAAGTAGTCATCATATTGAGCTAGCCAAACATTCATAACGTCTGCATCTGCTCCTGCAATAGGTCTGTCACCTAGCGGTGCATTAAGGACATAATTCTTCTGTGCAGCAATGAGGATAAACCTCAGATCACGGATCCAATCCGCATCATTGCTACTAACATCTTTCAACACAATTTTCTCTAGGAACATATCAAAATAAACATATGAAAGCAACAACACAAGCTATTGATCTACAACATAATTTGCAAAATACTACCAGGACTAAGTTCATGATAAAATTAAGTTCAATTAATCATATTACTTAAGAACTCCCACTTAGATAGACATCCCTCTAATCCTCTAAGTGATTACGTGATCCATATCAACTACACCATGTCCGATCGTCACGTGAGATGGAGTAGTTTGAACGGTGAACATCAATATGTTGATCATATCTACTATATGATTCACGATTGACATTTCGGTCTCCGTGTTCCGAGGCCATATCTGTTATATGCTAGGCTCGACAAGTTTAACCTGAGTATTCTACGTGTGCAACTGTTTTGCACCCGTTGTATTTGAACGTAGAGCCTATCACACCCGATCATCACATGGTGTCTCAGCACGAAGAACTTTCACAACGGTGCATACTCAGGGAGAACACTTCTTGATAATTTAGTGAGAGATCATCTTAAAATGCTACCGTCAATCAAAGCAAGATAAGATGCATAAAGGATAAACATCACATGCAATCAATATAAGTGATATGATATGGCCATCATCATCTTGTGCTTGTGATCTTTCATCTCTGAAGCCCTATCGTGATCACCATCGTCACCGGCGCGACACCTTGATCTCCATCGTAGCATCATTGTCATTACACCATCTATTGCTTCTACGACTATCGCTACCGCTTAGTGATAAAGTAAAGCAATTACAGGGCATTTGCATTTCATACAATAAAGCGACAACCATATGGCTCCTGCCAGTTGCCGATAACTTCGGTTACAAAACATGATCATGTCATACAATAAAATATAGCATCACGTCTTGACCATATCACATCACAACATGCCCTGCAAAAACAAGTTAGACGTCCTCTACTTTTTTGTTGCAAATTTTATGTGGCTGCTACGGGCTGAGCAAGAACCGTTCTTACATACGCATCAAAACCACAATGATAGTTTGTCAAGTTAGTGCCGTTTTAACCTTCGCAAGGACCGGGCGTAGCCACACTCGATTCAGCTAAAGTGAGAGAGACAGACACCCGCCAGCCACCTTTAAGCACGAGTGCTCGTAACGGTGAAACCAGTCTCGTGTAAGCGTACGCGTAATGTCTGTCCGGGCCGCTTCATCTCACAATACCGCCGAACCAAAGTATGACATGCTGGTAAGCAGTATGACTTGTATCGCCCATAACTCACTTGTGTTCTACTCGTGCATATGACATCTACGCATAAAACCAGGCTCTGATACCACTGTTGGGGAACGTAGTAATTTCAAAAAATTTCCTACGCACACGCAAGATCATGGTGATGCATAGCAATGAGAGGGGGAGTGTATCTTCATACCCTTGAAGATCGCTAAGCGGAAGCGTTTATCAACACGGTTGATGTAGTCGTACATCTTCACGATCCGACCGATCCAAGTACCGAACGCACGGCACCTCCGAGTTCTGCACACGTTTAGCTCGATGACGTCCTCGCCTTCTCGATCCAGCAAGACGGGCGAAGTAGTAGATGAGTTCCGGCAGCATGACGGCGTGGTGACGGTGTTGGTGAAGAACAATCTCCGCAGGGCTTCGCCTAAGCACTACGGAAACTATGACGGAGGATAAACTAGAGGGGATGGGGTTGCCGGCACACGGCTTGGTGTTTCTTGATATGTCCTTGGTGCTAGCCCTGCCCCTCTATTTATATGTTGAGCCTTGGGGTCGAAACTTGGAGTAAAAGCCTCCACAAAGTCGGTTTCACCCAAAAGGCAAGAGTCCTTCTCGGAATCCAGGGCCAGACGCCAGGGACCCTGGCGTCTGGCCCCTGGACTCCGCAAAACTTCCTTTTGCGCTTTCCAAAAACCTTCTGGGCTTTCCCCTTTGGCCCAAATAACGTGTTCTCGTACCCAAACATTTCGGGAAACATCCGGAACCCCTTATGGTGAATTCCGGAACCCTTCCGGAGATCAAACACTATTATCCCATATATCAAACTTTGTCTCCGGACCATTCTGGAGTTCCTCGTCATATCCATGATCTCATCCGGGATTCCGAACAACATTCGGTTACCAACATACATAACTCATATAATACTATATCGTCAATGAAAACGTTAAGCGTGCGGACCCTACGGGTTCGAGAACTATGTAGACATGACCGAGACACGTTTCCAGTCAATAACCAATAGCGGGACCTGGATGCCCATATTGGCTCCCACATATTCTACGAAGATCTTTATCGGTCAAACCGCATAACAACATACGTTGTTCCCTTTGTCATCGGTATGTTACTTGCCCGAGATTCAATCGTCGGTATCTCAATACCAAGTTCAATCTCGTTACTGGCAAGTCTCTTTACTCGTTCCATAATACATCATCCCGCAACTAACTCATTAGTTGCAATGCTTGCAAGGCTTTAAGTGATGTGCATTACCGAGTGGGCCCAGAGATACCTGTCCGACAATCGGAGTGACAAATCCTAATCTCGAAATACGCCAACCCAACAAGTACCTTCGGAGACACCTGTAGAGCACCTTTATAATCACCCAGTTACGTTGTGAAGTTTGGTAGCACACAAAGTGTTCCTCCGGTAAACGGGAGTTGCATAATCTCATAGTCATAGGAACATGTATAAGTCATGAAGAAAGCAATAGCAACATACTAAACGATCGAGTGCTAAGCTAACGGAATGGGTCATGTCAATCACATCATTCAACTAATGATGTGATCCCGTTAATCAAATGACAACTCATGTCTATGGTTAAGAAACTTAACCATCTTTGATTAACGAGCTAGTCAAGTAGAGGCATACTAGTGACACTATGTTTGTCTATGTATTCACACATGTATTATGTTTCCGATTAATACAATTCTAGCATGAATAATAAACATTTATCATGATATAAGGAAATAAATAATAACTTTATTATTGCCTCTAGGGCATATTTCCTTCAGGCGGCGGAGTCCGAGATGAAGCCGGCGACAGCGGGTGGCAGGGCGGTATGATTGGCCGCCGCATGGCGCGAGGCCACTGGGTTGGGGTGATGCAGGAGTCCCGGTTGGAGCAGGGTGGTGACGGCCGACGTAGATCGACAGGCGGGCCGGCGCGCGAACAGTGGCGGTGAAGGGCCGCTGTCGGTGTCAAAACCGGCGGATCTCGGGTAGGGGGTCCCGAACTGTGCGTCTAGGCGGATGGTAACAGGAGACAAGGGACATGATGTTTTTACCCAGGTTCAGGCCCTCTCGATGGAGGTAAAACCCTACTCCTGCTTGATTAATATTGATGATATGGGTAGTGTCGGTGTCAAAACCGGCGGATCTCGGGTAGGGGGTCCCGAACTGTGCGTCTAGGCGGATGGTAACAGGAGACAAGGGACACGATGTTTTACCCAGGTTCAGGCCCTCTTGATGGAGGTAAAACCCTACGTCCTGCTTGATTGATATTGATGATGTGGGTATTACAAGAGTAGATCTACCACGAGATCAAGGAGGCTAAACCCTAGAAGCTAGCCTATGGTATGATTGTTGTTATTGTTGTTGTCCTACGGACTAAAACCATCCGGTTTATATAGACATCGGAGAGGGCTAGGGTTACACAGAGTCGATTACAATGGTAGGAGATCTACATATCCGTATCGCCAAGCTTGCCTTCCACGCCAAGGAAAGTCCCATCCGGACACGGGACGAAGTCTTCAATCTTGTATCTTCATAGTCTTGGAGTCCGGCCGATGATGATAGTTCGGCTATCCGGACACCCCCTAATCCGGGACTCTCTCAGTAGCCCCTGAACCAGGCTTCAACGACGACGAGTCCGGCGCACATATTGTCTTTGGCATTGCAAGGCGGGTTCCTCCTCCGAATAATTTATAGAAGATTGTGAACACCAGGATAGTGTCCGGCTCTCAGCGCGTTTAGCGAAGCAGTTTCCTTGGCACGTCTTGTCGAAGCAGAGATCGTGTTCCCCTTATCCCGGGATTCTCATTAATACAGACGTGGGTAACCCAACCGCGCCCGTTGCCACGCCCCCTCCATCGAAGGCGAGTTCCAAACGGCCACGGAGATGGCTCTTGGTATTCTTCCCCTTTATAATGAGACCAAGGCTCGTTCCTTTTCTTCAATCCTCAATCGAATCCACCCCTCGCCCCGAGTTCCAACACCCAGGGCTCCAGATTCGGGCACTTCGGACCTTCGACAATGTCCGGCTTCGACCTACAGGGCCGGTGGATGCCCTCCTCCGTCACGGAAGAGGACGAGCTAAAGCTTAGGGACGCCAGGTACTTAACCTACGAGATTTCGCATAGGTTGCCTGCCCAAGGGCAAGTCATTCCTACCCCTGAGCCTGGCGAGAGCGTCGTGTTCGTGCCTCACCTCTGTCGGGGTTTAGGCTTCCCGATGGATCCCTTCGTGAGGGGGCTCCTGTTTTACTATGGGATGGAATTCCACGACCTGGCTCCGGAGTCTATCCTCCATATCTCATCATTTATTGTCGTCTGTGAAGCCTTCCTCTGCACTACCCCTCACTTTGGTTTGTGGCTCAAAACCTTCAACGTGGAGCCGAAGATGATTGAGGGGCGTCAGGCAGAGTGCGGCGGGGCGGTTATAAGCAAGAGGGCCGATGCTCCATGGCCCGAGGGCTCTTTTCAGGAGGAGCTCGGTTTGTGGCAACAGGAGTGGTTCTATATCACCGCTCCCAGGGGCAGCAGGCAGAGGCCGCCGCCCGCCTTTTGCCCGGGCCCTCCACCACGGCTGACATCGTGGGTCAACAAAGGGTTCGACTGGGGGCCGTCCAAGGACGTACCCCTATTGCAGGGTCGGATTTGAGATCTCCAAGAGAGGGAGATCAATCTGTTCGTAGTGACGCAGGTTATGCTGATTCGGCGTCTTCTGCCCTGCAAAGATCGCCCTCTCCGCCTGTGGGAATTCAATCCGGAGGGACCACGAGCTCTCCAACACTTTATTGGTACGAAACCCGTGGAGATGTACAAACTGTTCTTCGGATCACAAGAAGTGTGTCCGGACTTGACCGAGGACGCTGGCCTAAGCTGCAATCGCCCGGATACTCAAGTAAGTAGCCCTGTGACCGGACATATCATCCATTTATTTATCATGGATTTGCCTCTTAACCAGCTATCCCTTGAACAGGAGTGGATAGCGCAAGCAAAACTGATATGGTGTCCGACCCCCTCCCTGAGACCACGCCGGATCCCGTGTTAATCAAAATGTTGGAGGTTGCGCCTTCGGAGGAAGGCGAAGGGGGGAACAGGGAAACTACCACCTCTGTTAAGGAGGCTCTTAGTAAGGGGGCAATCAAGAATCCCTCCCTCCAGGGGGAGAAGAGGACCGCTTCCGGAAACCCGGAGGCCAAAGCCTCGAAGCGGGGAAAGAAATCTGCTCCGGAAGGTCCTGTGCCGGGAGTAGTCCCGGCCGCACAATCTCCCCAAAGGAATCAGCCCTCCAGCGAGCCGTAAGTAGGAAAAGGGGAAGCTTTATAATAAAGGACATCCCTATGTTATTTCTAAGGATAACCGAAGTTTTTACCTTGTAGTTCGGATCTCAGCCCTTCTCAGCAGGGCTCATCCTCGGGGGACCTTCGTCCGGAGATGATGGAGAGCGAAACGCCTCCATTTGCCGCCCCGTCGGGCGGGGCGGACGACCTTGAGGTGTCATCACGGAGGGTCTCCCCGAGTCTGGCGGGGCCTAGTAGTTCGGCACCCATAGGAGTACGGCCGGTGGAGCTGCAGGGTTTGCTTGAGAAGGCGTCTCTCTCAGAAGATCACCGCGCATTAATGAGTGCGGTGATTGAAAGGATCTCATCCGCCGAGAGCGGGTTGCATGAGGCCGTCGGAAGTTTATTGACGGGGTTTGAGGTACGCAAAAAATGACATACCTTTTGACAGTTTTGCACATAGGGTGCGCCTTGTATAGATAGTAGCCCCTGAGACTCGGTATGTTGTCGAAAGCGACAGCGTGTCGAGGATCATAATCTCAGTTACGAAATGTCGCCTTTCCTATGCAGGTGGCGGAGCGTTCGGTGGCCAGCCGGACTTAGAGAGTTGCCGAACTGAAGCGGCAACTCAACGTTGCGGATGCGGACATCACGCTGGTCAATAAACGACTTGACGAGTCACAAGGTAAGTGGTGTTTCCGCGGTCACCTGGTAAGGGAGCTGATGCCCACTCCTTACAACATGTATGCTTGATGCAGATGGTGCCGCTGCTGTGGAAGTCCTTCGGGCGGAGCTTGCTCGAGCCAAGTATCAAGCCAGAAAAAGTGATGCGGCTGCCTTGAAGGCAGCAGAGGAGCTAAAAGCCGAGAAGGCTGCTCACTGCCGAAGCAGGGAGGAAATGGCCGTAATGGCCGTGAAATTAAAAGATGCTACCGACCGCTATGAGGTTCTTGAAAGAGAACGCCAAGCGGAGCAAGAGGGCCTGAAGAAGGCCACCGCCGAAGCCAAGGATGCTCGTTCTGCAATGCGGGCTATAAAGGAGGAGCTGCGTCAGGCTGGAGACATTGTGGCTGGAAAGCCCTTTCTGTTGCGTAGGAAATTCACGGATCCGAAGTATGCTCAGTTGGGCCAGTTGTGGAGTGCGGAGGATCCTTATCTGGATTTGACGGCGAGTGCGGCAGACGCAGTTCGGCACTTCCGAAGTCAGAAGGATCATGAAATGGAAGAGCTGTTTTGGTCTCAATTCCATAGTCCGGAGCGTCCACTGCCGTTGAACGATCAGTTAGCTGAGTGGGCTGAGCTGAATAGATTGTCCGGACTAGCCATGACGGATGTGGTGGCTCATCTGTGGCTGGAAAGGCCCAAGCCGAAGAGTTATTTTGGTTTATTGCAGCAATTCCTTGGGGCGGTGCCGCATATCAAGGCGATGAAGCAGTCGGCCTGCATAGAGGGTGCACGGATGGATCTTGCCCGTGTTAAAACATACTGGGTGGAGATGAATGCCACCGATGTTGCGTCCTGGGGTTCAGACGAGAGCCGATTACCCACCGAGCACTATTTTGAGGAAGTCCTGCAGGGCGCTCGTTTAATAGAGTCGCAGTGCTCGAAAAATGTCATGTTCAAATGACGTGTATGATTTGTGAGATCATATTTATAATATAACGACTTTTTATACTTGTGCGTTCAAGTATTGAAATATCTCCTGTGCGGCCGTTAATGTATATGTATTTATAACCTAAAAGATGGCAGTCTTTGGCTTCAGCCCCCACGCACATGGTGCGGGGGTGTTTGCAAAAAAAGTGCATTTTCACACTTAATCCAACGTCTTGGTCCTTTGAAGGAGGTGATAGCATAGCAAACTAGGCAACCGGACTATAATGCTTTATCACTTTCACTTAGCCATAGGAGCTCGATGGTGGGGCTACGATATAGCCCCTAGAGGCACCGCGCTCTCCGAACTCGGGGCGCGTGTGTGCCTGACCGGGAAGCGGTCCTTCGTCAAAGCGAAGGAATTCTAAACATTCCAATAGTCGATCGAGTGGTTGACCAGTCTCTCGCTGTATCATGACAGTCAGTTTTCGGCTTTCTCTACTGAGGTGCTCGCCCGGCCGAACCGGGGCACAATCGTAGTAGTTCTCCTGGTGCCGCGTTAGCCGATGGAGCGGAACGTAAGGCAACAAAACACAGGAGCCGGGCAAACCCAACATTTGACCAAAGACATGATTCGGAGCTGATGCATATAAGGCCTAACTCGAGACGCCGAACACTCCCTAAGGTATTCGGACTTTATGATAACGGGCAGAACAGTGCCCTAAGCCCCTAGTGTCCAGGCACAGGCGAGAACTTCTGATGCGGCCGATGCCAAAACGCCAGCCTCCTCCTCGGTTATGGTAGGAAACCGGGGGATGAGTATCAACAAGAGACAGTAAGAAAGGTTTACGCAGGGTCTTAATCTGAAAAGAATCCTTGTAACGGGTCCCTGCTGCACGTCTGCACCTGTGTCTCCGTTGTGCTGTATCCTGGACGGGTGTAGCACGTGGTTCATCTGTGAAATAGAAGAACTTAGTTTGGAAAAAATATCGTGCAAAAGATGTATTTAAAACAGAGTATGATTTGGAAGATGAATAAAATTGAGCTTTATTGGCTCTCATTGTTTATACATGCAGCCCCTTGTAAAGAGGTATGCGGCTGGGAAGCCCCTTGCTTATTTGTGCCGGACTCGCCTAACCGTGTCCGAGGTCTAAATGACCTGTTTTTAGGGGCTTTGATCAGCAAGGTTGGATTAATGTTCGGCTGTCAAGGCAGTCTCACGTTTTCCGTGGTCGAGGAACACTCAGAGTTTTCCCTTTAATGAGATTATGCCGCATGGACCGGGCATTTTGAGTGTAAGAGACGCGTAATGCGGTATTGCGGTAAAGCGGGTGAAAGCTTCGCGTACCAGCAGTGCTTGATGGCCACTTTTGAATGGGGCGATATGGAAGACTAGCTTTTCACGACGGAAGTTGTCGGGTGAACCGAATACAACTTTTAGTAGTATAGAGCCTGTACACTTGGCATAAAGGCCTGGCATCACTCCTTTGAAGGAAGTGTTGTTATGGCGAATTTTTGTAGGGTCTATCCCCATTCTGCGGATGGTGTCCTGGTATAGCAGGTTTATATCACTTCCGCACAATTTATCACATGAAGTGAGTTCACTGTTTTGACCTCTAGTGGGAATGTCTTATGTACTCTGGTCTGCTGCTTGTGGGATTCGTCATCGTCTTCGCTTGGTGTGTCGAGCCCCTTGTGTTCGGCGTTAAGTCGGCCGGACTGCTTGAAGACCCAACAATCTCTGTGGGTATGGTTTGCAGGCTTCCCGGGGGTACTGTGGATTTGACATATCCTATCCAAGATTTTGTTTAGGTTGGATAGCTCGTCACTGTTGTCCTTAAGGGGCAGTGTTTTGTTATTCGGCCGAGATCTTTTGAATCCGGCGTTGACCGCCGTGCTATTTGGGCTGCTTTCCTTATTCCCGCGCTGATCTTTTCTGCGTCGTGATTTCCCATTTCCATCCCTGACCTAGGATGTACTCGGGTCGCTGGTGCTGCATCGTGCTAGCCAGCTGTCTTCTCCCGCACAAAAGCAGGTCATGAGGCTTGTTAGTGTGGCCATTGTTCTTGGTTTTTCCTGGCCGAGGTGTCTGGCGAGCCATTCGTCTCGGACGTTATGTTTAAAGGCTGCTAAGGCTTCGGCGTCCGGACAGTCGACTATTTGGTTCTTTTTGGTGAGGAACCTGTTCCAGAATTTGCGTGCTGATTCCCCAGGCTGTTGAGTTATGTGACTTAAATCATCTGCGTCCGGAGGGCGGACATAAGTTCCCTGAAAATTTGCTCGAAACGCATCCTCAAGCTCTTCCCAACTTCCAATGGTATTTTCTGGGAGGCTTTTGAGCCAATGCCGAGCTGGCCCTTTGAGTTTGAGGGGTAGGTATTTTATGGCGTGGAGATCATCTCCTCTAGCCATATGTATGGCGTGGAGCTTTCTGGAGCCTTCTTTTTTGGCCCATAGATGGGCCTGACCGGGCCATCCTTTTTGCGCAGATCCTTATTTGGATTGTGTGCCGGATTATGTGCGGCGCCGTTTGCCGCTCTTAGACTGTTATCTGGTCGTCTATCCGGCTAGTCGACCTCTTTCTTTTTTGACTGTGGGGGTCTACGGCCTCGTCGTCAAATTCGGGCAACAACTTGCGCTTCGGGTAGCTTTTTGCTTGGTGACTATCGCCGTATTTATCTGCGGTCTTGAGTACTTTGCTCCATCTCATTCTGAGTACGTCTTCCGCCGTTTTGAGCTTTCTCTTTTGCTTCTTCAAACTCCTTGCAGTGGCGACGAGCCTTCTGTGCAGGTTCTTATGCTCCGGTGATGTGTCCGGCGTGAGATCGTCTGGACTATTGTTTTTGCCGGGAATGGGATGCTCGTCCACAGGTTTGCCCTGCTCTACGGCTGGGTCAGTATGGGTGTCGTCGTTATTGAGGCGGGACTTCGGGCGGCGCTTGCGTCGCCGTTTTTGTTGTTTTTCGGGGGAATTGTCCTTCGCCACGTCCCGTTGTTCCTCGTTATCGCTTCCTTTTGGTGTATCCACCATGCATACGTCGTGAGTTAAGGTGGCTTTCCAGTGCCCAGTAGGCGCTGGTTCTTGGTCGTCTCCGACATCGTCGTCCATACCGTCGATGTCTTCGGAGTCGAAGTCTAGCATGTCGGTTAAATCGTCGACAGTGGCTACTAAGTGGGTGGTGGGTGGGCCTTGAATTTCTTCGTCGTCCGCATCCCAACCGTCCTGACCGTAGTCCGGCCAGGGCTCTCCTGATAATGAGAGATATCTTAGCGAACTCAGGATGTCGCCAAAAGGTGAGTGTTGAAAAATGTCCGCAGCGGTGAACTCCATGATCGACACCCAATCGGATTCGATTGGAGAGGGCGCGGGGGGTTCGGAGTCCGGCAAGGAGTCCGACACCTTGGAGTCACGAGCTTCAGACGAGACAAAGTCAGTATTCGGCTCTATCGCCGTAGAGGTTGCAGCCCCCAAGGTGGTGTCTAACCACCCGTCCTCGATCTGCACAACCGGCTCCGAATCGAGGGTCGGAACGGACTCGTGTGCGGCCTCCAGGGCACTGTCCGGCACAGCTAAATCATGCCCATCGTGACAGCGCGGCACGCTCGGTTGTGGCTCGAATCCATTGAAGATCAAGTCTCCGCGGATGTCAGCCGTGGAGTTTAAACCTCCAAATCTGACCTGATGGCCAGGGGCGTAGCTTTCGATCTGCTCCAGATGGCCAAACGAATTGGCCCGTAGTGCAAAGCCGCCGAATACGAAGATCTGTCCGGGGAGGAAAGTCTCACCCTGGACCGCATCGTTGTTGATGATCGAAGGAGCCATCGAGCCTATTGGTGACGACACAGAGGAACTCTCAATGAAAGCACCAATGTTCGTGTCAAAACCGGCAGATCTTGGGTAGGGGGTCCCGAACTGTGCGTCTAGGCGAATGGTAACAGGAGACAAGGGACACGATGTTTTACCCAGGTTCGGGCCCTCTTGATGGAGGTAAAACCCTACGTCCTGCTTGATTGATATTGATGATGTGGGTATTACAAGAGTAGATCTACCACGAGATCAAGGAGGCTAAACCCTAGAAGCTAGCCTATGGTATGATTGTTGTTATTGTTGTTGTCCTACGGACTAAAACCATCCGGTTTATATAGACACCGGAGAGGGCTAGGGTTACACAGAGTCAGTTACAATGGTAGGAGATCTACATATCCGTATCGCCAAGCTTGCCTTCCACGCCAAGGAAAGTCCCATCCGGACACAGGACGAAGTCTTCAATCTTGTATCTTCATAGTCTTGGAGTCCGGCCGATGATGATAGTTCGGCTATCCGGACACCCCCTAATCCGGGACTCCCTCAGGTAGTACAAGAGTAGATCTACCACGAGATCAGAGAGGCTAAACCCTAGAAGCTAGCCTATGGTATGATTGTTATTCGTCCTACGGACTAAAACCCTTCGGTTTATATAGGCACTGAAGAGGGTTAGGGTTACACAGAGTCGGTTACAATGGTAGGAGATCTACATATCCGTATCGCCAAGCTTGCCTTCCACTCCAAGGAAAGTCCCATCCGGACACGGGACGAAGTCTTCAATCTTGTATCTTCATAGTCCAGGAGTCCGGCCAAAGGTGATAGTTTGGCTATCCGGACATCCCCTAATCCAGGACTCCCTCAGTAGCCCCTGAACCAGGCTTCAATGATGACGAGTCCGGCGCGCATATTGTCTTCGGCATTGCAAGGCGGGTTCCTCCTCCGAATACTTCATAGGAGATTTTGAACACAAGGATAGTGTCCGGCTCTGCAAAATAAGTTCCACATACCACCGTTGAGAGAATAATATTTACACAAATTCAATCTGCTGACGTATTCTGTGGTGTGACATCACACCGTGGCCAAGCCTTTATTCGTCTTGTCAAGGTAGAGATTGTGTCCCCTTATTCCGGGATTCTCATCAATACGGGTGTGGGTAACCCAATCGTGCCCGTTGGCACGCCTCCTCTATTGAAGGCGAGTCCCAAACGGCCACGGGGAAGGCTCTTGGTATTCAACCTCTTTATAAAGAGACCAAGGCTCCACTCCTTTCTTTCAATCTCAGTCGAATCCGCCCCTCGCCTCGAGTTCCAACACCCAAAGCTCCAGATTCAGGCGCTTCGGACCTTCGATGATGTCCGGCTCCGACCTGCAAGGCCGGTGGATGCCTTCCTCCGTTATGGAAGAAGACGTGCTAAAGCTAATAGATGCCAGGTATATAACCGGCAAAATTTCGCATAGGCTGTCTGCCCAAGGGCAGGTTATTCCCACTCCCAAGCCTGGCGAAAGCGTGGTGTTCGTGTCTCATTTTCTTCGGGGGCTAGGCTTCCCGACGGACCCCTTCGTGAGGGGGCTCATGTTTTATTATGGGTTGGAATTTCATGACTTAGATCCGGAGTCCATCCTCCACATCTCATCGTTCATTGTTGTATGCAAAGCCTTCCTCTGCATTACCCCTCACTTCGGATTGTGGCTCAAGACCTTCAAGGTGGAGCCGAAGATCATCAAGGGGCAGCAGGCAGAGTGCAGAGGGGTTGTTATAAGCAAGAATGCTGATGCTCCATGGCCCAAGGGCTCTTTTCAAGAGGAGCTCGGCCTATGGCAACAAGAGTGGTTTTATATCACAGTTCCCAGGGGCACCAAATGGGTGGCGCCGCCTGCCTTTCGCTCGGGTCCTCCACCGCGGTTGGCGTCATGGGTCAATAAAGGACTTGCTTGGGGGCCGTCCAAGGACGTGCCCTTGTTGCGGGGCCGCATTCAAGACCTCCTAGAGAGAGAGATCACTCTAGTCGTAGTAGCGCAGGTCATGCTGATTCGTCGCATCCCGCCCTGCAAACTTCGCCCCCTCCGCCTGTGGGAATTTAACCCGGAGGGACCACGAGCTCTCCAACATTTTATGGGCGCGACGCCCGTGGAGATGTACAAGCTTCTCTTCGGATCACAAGCGATGTGCCCGGACTTGACCGAGGACGCAGGTCTGAGCTGCAATCGCCCCGGATACTCAAGTAAGCAGCCCTGTACCTGGACACGCTATCCCATATTTATCACGAACTTGCCCTTTAAAAGAGTTGTTCCTTGAACAGGAGTGGATAGCGAAAGCAAAGTTAATCAGGTGTCCGGCCCCCCTCCCTGAGACCACGCCGGATCCCATGTTAACCAGGATGCTGGAGGTTGCGCCTTTGGAAGAAGGTAAAGGGGGGAACAAGGAAGCTACCGCCTCCGTGAAGGAGGGTGTCAGGAAAGGAGGGATCGAGAATCCCTCCATCCAGGGGAAGAAGAGGACCGCCTCTGAAGACCTGGAGACCATGGTCTCAAAGCGGGGGAAGAAATCTTCGTTAGAGGGTCCTACACCGAGAGATGCCTCGGCCGCATTATGCCCCCAAGGGGATCAACCCTCCACCGAGCCGTAAGTAAAAATGGGAGTTTATTTTAAAATAAAGGATATCCCTACCCTATTTTTGATGAAGATAACCGAAATTTTACCTTGTAGTTTGGATCTCAGCCCTTCTCAGCAGAGCTCATCTTCGGGGGATCATCGTCCGGAGATGATAGAGAGTGAAACACCTCCCCCTGCCGTACCGTCTTGCGAGGCGGGCGACCCTGAGGTGTCGTCGCGGAGGGTTTCTCTGAGTCCGGCGGGGCCGGAAGGCAGTCGTATGTCCCCTCAAAGCCCTCCGCGTCCGGCCTTCGAAAAAGGCCATCGGACGAGTCCGGCACCACTTGGTGTACGGTCGGAGGAGCTGAAGGATCTGCTCGGGCGAGCGTCTATCTCAGAAGATCACCGTGCGTTAATGGGTACTATGATTGAAAGGATTTCATCCGCTGAGAGCGGATTGCACGAAGCCGTCAGAAGTTTACTGACAGGCTTTGAGGTACGCAAAATGATGTACCCTCTAATAGTTCCACATATAAAATGCGCCCTGTGTAGATAGTAGCCCCTGAGGCTCGGTGTGTTGTCAAAAATGATAGCACACCGAGGATCATAATCCCAGGTATAATGTGTCGCCCTTCCAATGTAGGTGGCGAAGGGTCCAGTGGCTAGTCGAACTGATGAATTTGCCGAATGAAAGCGGCAGCTTGACGTGGCTGATGTCGACATTGCGCTTGTTAATAAGCGACTTGATGAGTCACAAGGTATGCAATTTCTCCGCGGACACCTGGTAAGGAAGCTTGATGCCCGTGCCTTACAACATGTATGCCTGATGCAGATGGTGCCGCTACCATGGAGAACCTTCGGGCGGAGCTCACCCGAGCCAAGGAGCAGGCTAGAAAGAGTGATGCGGCTGCCTTAAAGGCGGCCAAAGAGCTAAAAGCTGAACAGGCTGCTCACTGCCAAAGCAAGAAGGAAATGGCCGAGATGGCCGTGGAGTTAAAGAATGCTGCCGACCGCTGCAAGCTTATTAAAAAAGAAGATCGAGTGGTGCAAGAGGACCTGAAGAAGGCCGCTACCGAGGCCAAGGATGCTCGTTCTGCGATGAGAGCTATGAAGAAGGAGCTGCGTCGGGCCGGAGATATCGCGGCTGGAAAGCCCTTTCTGCTGCGGAGGAAATTCATGAATCCTAAGTATGCTCAGTTGGACCGGCTGTGGAGTGTAGAGGATGCTTATCTGGACCTGGCGGCAAGTGTCGCGGACGCGGCCGAACACTTCCGAGATCAAAAGGATCACGAAATGGAAAGGGTTTTTTGGTCGCAGTTCCATAATCCAGAGCGCCCTCTTCCATTAACCGATCGCTTGGCCGAATGGGCGGAGCTGAATAGGTTATCCGGACTTGCCATGAAGGATGTCGTGAGTCTTTTGTGGCCGAAAAGGCCCGAGCCGAAGAGTTATTTTGGCTTGGTGCAGCAGTTCCGTGGTGCGGTGTCGCATATCAATGCAATGAGGAGGTCGGCATGCATAGAGGGTGCGCGGATGGCTCTTGCCCGTGTCAAGACATACTGGGCAGAGATGAAGGCCACCGATGTTGCATCCCAAGATTCGGACGGAAGCCGAGTACCAGTCGAGCACTATTTTCAGGAAGTTCTGTAGGGCGCTCGTTTAATAGAGACGCAGTGCTCGAAGGATATTATGTTCGACTAACATGTATTATTGTGAAACAATGCATCGATGGAATATAAGAGCTTTTTATACTTGTGCCTTTCAAGAATTAAAATACCTCGTGTGCGGCCGCTAATGTATATTTATATATAACCTGAAAGATGGTAGTCTTCGGCTTCAGCCCCCACGCATATAATGCGGGGGTGTTTGCAAAAGGCGCATTTTCACACTTAATCCAACGTCTTGGTCCTATAAAGGAGGTGGTAGCGCAGCAAACTAGGCAACCAGACTATAATGCTTTATCACTTTCACTTAGCCATAGGAGTTTGACAGTGGGGCTACGATATAGACCCTAGGGGCACCGCGCTCACCCAAATTTGGGGCGCGTATGTGCCTGACCGGGAAACGGTCCTTCGTCAATGGGGAGGAATCCTATAGATTCTGGCGAGTCATCAAGTGGTTGACCAGTCTCACGCTATATCATGACAGTCAGTTTTCGGCTTTCTCTACTGAGGTGCTCGCCTGGCCGAACCGGGGCACAATCACAGTAGTTCTCCTGATGCCGCCTTAGCCGATAGAGCGGAACGTAAGGCAGCAAAACACAGGAGCCGGGCAAACCCAACATTTGACCAAAGACATGATTCGGAGCTGATGCATATAAGGCCTAACTCGAGACGCCGAACACTCCCTAAGGTATTCGGTCTTTATGTAAACGGGCCGAACAACGCCCTTGGTAATAAGTGAAGGAAATATGCCCTAGAGGCAATAATAAAGTTATTATTTATTTCCTTATTTCATGATAAATGTTTATTATTCATGCTAGAATTGTATTAACCGGAAACATAATACATGTGTGAATACATAGACAAACATAGTGTCACTAGTATGCCTCTACTTGACTAGCTCGTGAAACAAAGATGGTTAAGTTTCCTAGCCATGGACAAAAGAGTTGTCATTTGATTAAAGGGATCACATCATTAGGAGAATGATCTGATTGACTTGACCCATTCCGTTAGCTTAGCACACGATCGTTTAGTATGTTGCTGTTGCTTTCTTCATGACTTATACATGTTCCTATGACTATGAGATTATGCAACTCCCGTTTATCGGAGGAACACTTTGTGTGCTACCAAATGTCACAACGTAACTGGATGATTATAAAGGAGCTCTACAGGTGTCTCCGAAGGTACATGTTGGGTTGGTGTATTTCGAGATTAGGATTTGTCACTCTGATTGTCGGAGAGGTATCTCTGGGCCCTCTCGGTAATGCACATCACTATAAGCCTTGCAAGCAATGTAGCTAATGAGTAAAGAGACTTGCCGGTAATGAGATTGAACTAGGTATTGGATATCGACGATTGAATCTCGGGCCAGTAACATACCGATGACAAAGGGAACAACGTATGTTGTTGTGTGGTTTGACCGATAGAGATCTTCGTAGAATATGTAGGAGCCAATATGAGCATCCAGGTTCCGCTATTGGTTATTGACCGGAAACGGTTCTCGGTCATGTCTACATAGTTCTCGAACCCGTAGGGTCCGCACGCTTAAGGTTTCGATGATAGTTTTATTATGAGTTTATGAGTTTTGATGTACCTAAGGAGTTCGGAGTCCCGGATGAGATCGGGGACATGACAAGGAGTCTCGAAATGGTCAAGACGTAAAGATTGATATATTGGACGACTATATTCGGACATCGGAAAGGTTTCGGGTGATTCGGGTATTTTTCGGAGTACCGGGGAGTTACGGGAATACGGGGAAGAGTATTGGGCCTTAATGGGCCTTAGTGGGAAGGAGCGAGGAGGTGGCACGCGCCCCTCCCCAGCCCAGTACGAATTGTACAAGGGGTTTGGGGCGCGGCCCCTCTCTCTCTTCCTTCTCCACTCCCCTCCTTTCCCCCTTCTCCTAGTTGGACTAGGAAAGAAGGAGTCCTACTCCCGGTGGGAGTAGGACTCCCCTTGGCGCGCCCTCCTTGACCGGCCACCCCCTCCCCCTTGGCTCCTTTATATACGGGGGCAGGGGGCACCTCTAGACACACAAGTTGATCTTCGTGATCGTTCCTTAGCCGTGTGCGGTGCCCCCCTCCACCATATTCCACTTCGGTCATATCGTAGCGGTGCTTAGGCGAAGCCCTGCGTCGGTAGAACATCATCATCGTCACCACGCCGTCGTGCTAACGGAACTCATCCCCGACACCCTGCTGGATCGGAGTCCGGGGATCATCATCGAGCTGAACGTGTGCTGAACTCGGAGGTGCCGTACGTTCGGTACTTGGATCGGTCGGATCGTGAAGACGTACAACTACATCAACCGTGGTGTCATAACGCTTCCGCTTTCGGTCTACGAGGGTACGTGGACAACACTCTCCCCTCTCGTTGCTATGCATCATCATGATCTTGCGTGTGCGTAGGAATTTTTTTTAAATTACTACATTCCCCAACAGTGGCATTAGAGCCAGGTTTTATGCTTTAATGTTATATGCACGAGTAGAACACAAGTGAGTTGTGGGCGATACAAGTCATACTGCTTACCAACATGTCATACTTTGGTTCAACGGTATTGTTGGATGAAGCGGCCTGGACCGACATTACACGTACGCTTACGCGAGACTGGTTTTACCGCCGTGCTTTCCACACAGGTGACTAGCGGGTGTCTGTTTCTCCAACTTTAGTTGAACCGAGTGTGGCTACGCCCGGTCCTTGCGATGGTTAAAATAGCACTAACTTGACGAACTATCGTTATGGTTTTGATGCGTAGGTAAGAAAGGTTCTTGCTCAGCCCGTAGCAGCCACGTAAAATTTGCAACAACAAAGTAGAGGACGTCTAACTTGTTTTTGCAGGGCATGTTGTGATGTGATATGGTTAAGATGTGATGCTATATTTTATTGTATGAGATGATCATGTTTTGTAACCGAAGTTATCGGCAACTGGCAGGAGCCATATGGTTGTCGCTTTATTGTATGAAATGCAAACGCCTGTAATTGCTTTACTTTATCACTAAGCGGTAGCGATAGTCGTAGAAGCAATAGATGGCGTAACGACAACAATGCTACGATGGAGATCAAGGTGTCGCGCCGGTGACGATGCTTCGGAGATGGAGATCACAAGCAGAAGATGATGATGGCCATATCATATC
Organism: Triticum aestivum; assembly: GCF_018294505.1. Classification (NCBI taxonomy): domain Eukaryota; kingdom Viridiplantae; phylum Streptophyta; class Magnoliopsida; order Poales; family Poaceae; genus Triticum; species Triticum aestivum. The sequence goes on from NC_057801.1 coordinate 754,808,622, forward strand.
ACTTATATTGATTGCATGTGATGTTTATCCTTTATGCATCTTATCTTGCTTTGATTAACGGTAGCATTTTAAGATGATCTCTCACTAATTATCAAGAAGTGTTCTCCCTGAGTATGCATCGTTGCGAAAGTTCTTCGTGCTGAGACACCACGTGATGATCGGGTGTGATAGGCTCTACGTTCAAATACAATGGGTGCAAAACAGTTGCACACGCGGAATACTTAGGTTAAACTTGACGAGCCTAGCATATACAGATATGGCCTCGGAACACGAAGACCGAAAGGTCGAGCGTGAATCATATAGTAGATATGATCAACATAGTGATGTTCACCATTGAAAATTACTCCATCTCACGTGATGATCGGACATGGTTTAGTTGATTTGGATCACGTGATTACTTAGATGACTAGAGAGATGCCTGTCTAAGTGGGAGTTCTTAAGTAATATGATTAACTGAACTTAAATTTATCATGAATTTAGTCCTGGTAGTATTTTGCAAATTATGTTGTAGATCAATAGCTCGCGTTGTTGCTTTCATGTGTTTATTTTGATATGTTCCTAGAGAAAACTGTGTTGAAAGATGTTAGTAGCAATGATGCGGATTGGATCCGTGATCTGAGGTTTATCCTCATTGTTGCATAGAAGAATTATGTCCTTAATGCATCACTAGGTGACAGACCTATTGCAGGAGCAGATGCAAACGTTATGAACATTTGGCTAGCTCAATATGATGACTAATTGATAGTTTTGTGCACCATGCTTTATGGCTTAGAACCGGGACTACAAAAACTTTTTTGAAACGTCATGGAACATATAAGATGTTTCAAGAGATGAAATTGGTATTTCAAACGCATGCCCGTGTCAAGAGGTATGAGACCTCTGACAAATACTTCGCCTAAAAGATGGAGGAGAATTGCTCAACTAGTGAGCAAGTACTTAGATTGTCTGAGTACTACAATCACTTGAATCAAGTGGGAGTTAATCTTCCAGATAAGATAGTGATTGGCAGAGTTCTCTAGTCACCATCACCAAGTTACTGAAACTTCATGATGAACTATAATGCAAGGGATGACGAAAACGATTCCCGAGCTCTTCGTGATGCTGAAATCGATGAAGGTAGAAATCAAGAAAGAGCATCAAGTGTTGATGATTGACAAGACCACTAGTTTCAACAAAAGGGCAAAGGGAAAGAAAGGGAACTTCAAGCAGAATGGCAAGCAAGTTGTCACTCCCGCGAAGAAGCCCAAAGCTGGACCAAAGCCTGAAACTGAGTGATTATACTGCAAAGGAAATGGTCACTAGAAGCGGAAATGCCCTGAATATTTGGTGGATAAGAAGGATGGAAAAGTGAACAAGGGTATATTTGATATACATGTTGAAAGATCGTGGATGTCGCCTAGAGGGGGGGGGGGTGAATAGGCGCTTTAAAATAATTATGGTTGAGGCTTGAACAAATGCGGAATAAACCTAGCGGTTAATTTGTCAAGAACAAAACCTACAACAACTAGGCTCACCTATGTGCATCAACAACTTATGCTAAGCAAGAAAAACTACTTAGGTGATAGCAAGATATATGACAAGAGACAATATGGCTATCACAAAGTAAAGTGCATAAGTAAAGGGCTCGGGTAAGAGATAACCGAGGCACGCGGAGACGATGATGTATCCCGAAGTTCACACCCTTGCGGATGCTAATCTCCGTTTGGAGCGGTGTGGAGGCACAATGCTCCCCAAGAAGCCACTAGGGCCACCGTAATCTCCTCACGCCCTCGCACAATGCAAGATGCCGTGATTTCACTAAGGGACCCTTGAGGGCGATCACCGAACCCGTACAAATGGCAACCCTTGGGGGCGGTCACCGGACCCGTACACTTTGGCAACCCTTAGGGGCGGTCACCGGTACCCGTCAAATTGCTCCGGGCGATCTCCACAACCTAATTGGAGACCCCGACGCTTACCCGGAGCTTTACACCACAATGATTGAGCTCCGAACACCACCAACCGTCTAGGGCACCAAGGCACCCAAGAGGAACAAGCTCTAGGGTGCCCAAACACTCAAGAGTAATAAGCTTCTCAAACTTCACTTCCACGTATCACCGTGGAGAACTCAAACCGATGCACCAAATGCAATGGCAAGGGCACACGGAGTGCCCAAGTCCTTTTCTCCCAAATCCCACCAAAGCAACTAATGCTAGGGAGGAAAATGAGAGGAAGAACGAAAGAAGAACACGAAGAACTCCAAGATCTAGATCCAAGGGGTTCCCCTCACTCAGAGGAGAAAATGATTGGTGGAAACGTGGATCTAGATCTCCTCTCTCTTTTCCCTCAAGAACTAGCAATAATCCATGGAGAGATTGAGAGTTAGCAAGCTCGAAGAAGGTCAACAATGGGGGAAGAACACGAGCTCAAAGGATTAGGTTCATTGGGGAAGAAGACCCCCTTTTATAGGACCTCCCGAATCCAACCGTTATGTGCTCAGGTCGTGCACAAGCGGTACTACCACTTGGAGGAGCGGTACTACCGCTTAGCATGGTCAGAACAGCCCAATGAGAGAGAAAACACGAGTTTTTGGTCCGGAGCGGTACTACCGCTTAGGGGCCACGGTAGTACTGCTCTGAAGCGGTACTACCGCTCAGGAGCCGCGGTAGTACCGCTCTGGAGCGGTAGTAAAAAATTACATCCGCTCTAGTCGCGGTAGTACCGCTGCAGCCTTTACAAAAACAGCCACAACTTTTGCAAACGGACTCCGAATTCAACGAAACCAAGTTTGTTGGAAAGCTAATGACATGGGCTAACACAATATTGATAGAAATATCAAGAATAAGCAAATGAGAAAAGTCCCATAAGAAAATGGTGAGAACCCTTCATCGGATAAGACCGGTAAAACCTCCAACACCGAAAACATCATAGAAGACGCATACGAACTCCGTTTTTGATGAACTCAAGCTTGTCATCAAGATGACCATAAGCTCTAAGACTCACAAAGATAACCAAACAAGAACCAAGAAACATGATGCAAGGATGCAATGGTTTGAGCTCTCTACTAACGATACGATCAAGCTACCAACTTGAGAGCCCCCCTTGATAGTATGGCAAACGATCCTATAACTCGGTCTCCCAACTACCACCACAAGACCGGTAAAATAGAAAAACTATCAAGGGAAAACCTTTGCCTTGCACATGGTCCAATTGAGCTAGATGAAGACGATCTTGACTCCCTCAAGTTGGACCACCTTTCTTGATTGCGTTGGCTCGATGAAGACTAGATGATTGCTCCCCCATAGTTCACTATAGGTGATCCACTCTTCGGCACGCCTTCACAAGTCCATTGGCACCACAATGGAGGGCAAGATTCAAGCACTTGATCTCTTTGTGATGCTCCACTTGAAATTGCACACGGCAATCTTGATGATGACCACCACTTGATGTCATCCTTTCCATGGGTTGTATGATATCTTCCTCTTGATGCAAGCCCATGGATACGTACCTAACCCCACATAAAACTCTCACATAGACCATGGGTTAGTACATAAAGTGCAATGGACAATGCTTACCATACCATGGGATCACTTGATCCCTCTCGGTACATCTTCTATGCTTTGTGAGTTGATCAACTTGATTCACTCTTGACTTAGTCTTGATCAACCTTGAATCTTTGCAACTCTCTTCATTTGGATGATGTCTTGAAGGTAAACATGAATGATCACACAACCTTCTTCTTCAAGACATGCTTGCAATAAGCTCAACACTCACATGACCAATCTTTGGATAATTCCTTAATAGCACCTTGGTTAACTCAAAAACTCCTTGAAACCAACACATGTACTTCAAGAAAAGCCTATGGACAAATCCTTCAAATATAACTCACACTAGTAGAAAAACACCTAATAGTCCCGGTTCGTAAGGGCCTTTAGTCCCGGTTCATGAACCGGGATTAATGGGTCATTACTAATACCTGCACCCATTAGTCCCGGTTCAAACACGAACCGGGACCAATGTGCCTCCACGTGGCCCTGTGCGCCGAGCCCAGTCAGGGGGCTTTTGGTCCCGGTTGGTGGCTCCAACCGGGACCAAAAGTCCATGTTTTTTTACAAAAGTGGCTGCTTTTGGGGTTTTGGGGGTTATTTTTAGGTTGTTATTAGCTATCTAATAGAGAGAAGTGTCCTCTCTTATATCTTCGTCCTTGGTTTATCAACGCTGCTGCTATGTTCATTTCACCCGCTGATATAACATGCTCATGCATACTCGCATCATACATCATCATATATAATAACAAGTCCTACTAATCATGCATCATCATACAACTTCTACTCGTTATTAATAATAAGTCATACGATCATCATCCTCATAGTCATCGAACCCAACCCTACATAATTGTTCTTAGCACATGATCATCAGTATCAGGTAGGACCTAAACACCCTTAAGGTAAAATAGCATAAAACAATATAGACCCTGACTCTCCATTATGAAGAATGGCGATCATCCTGTCTCCAATTCTTGCCCTTCGCTGCTTTTGCTTCCAAGAAGCTCCTTACGACTGTCCATACATTTTTTCCATTCTTTGATTGTTATGTCTCCACTTCTTTTAGAAACCCGGTATGGACAGTTGAGATTCGTAGGACGACCTGGTTGTATGTTCAAAACATGAAGGCTACCATGCGTATACATCAGATGAGGCACACAATCATTCGGGATTATCTGTTGAAAAACATAGTAATAACTTCGTAGTTAGCAATGATGTACTAGTTTTAGAAGTGTGCAAAAAGATGCACGGATGTTGTAATAGTAAAAAATAATCTTACCAGGGTATCTCCATGGTAGTTACCGTAGTTCAACACGTGCACTAGTGGCACGTATTGACCATAATGTTGAGGAGTTTGATTGTAGATATTGTAATTCTCAAGATCAGTACAAAATGCGACCAGATGATTTTTCTCCTGATAAGTTAATTCGGAGCCTTCGGTGTAGTAGGTTCTGTCTACCATCTTCCGCACATTCTTTGAAGAATGAAAATAAGCTGTCAATGGAGATAAGTTGTCAACTATTTTGAAATAAACAATATAAATTACTTAATAACTATGTTAAGCTCACATGGGGGAAGAATTGGAGGTGTATCCACAAGGACCCAAATCGAAGGTCTCTCTTGCTCGATTGTAGGATCACCAAGATCCATGGTGACAAGCATACCCTCATCAAGACCATACATCTTGCAAAGTGCTTCCCAATTTTTGCAACCAAAATGGGTTACACTCTGAGCATTGTACAACTTTACTTGAAAATCCACATCATGATGGGTACTTAGGATAATTTTTCTGGTTTCGAAACTTTCATGGTCTTCAAAACCCATCCTCTCCAAGACATAGCGTCTTGCAAAGCATGGGATAAGCTAGTCGAATTGGAAAAGATGAAAAATATTGTCATGATTAAAATAGTTGAAGTCATGATTAATTACGAAAAAAAACTATTGTCGTCGGTTGCGTACCGTATGAACATCGAAGGTCTCCTCGAGCTTAATGCTGAAGCGACGATCTTCATCCATCTCAATGAACCTGTCGTAGATACCTCGGTCGTCGTGGCACCAGTCGCACTCCCCCGGGCGGTTTTCGTCGTTCGAGTACGACATTTCCGACATATGTTCATAATTCAAATATTAAACTAGATTATTAATCAAGGGTTGACTATCGGTGATGTACGTAGCTCCTCCTTTCATTCCCGAGTGCATTATTACATCAAATTGTCTAGCACACGGGAATGAAGGAGAACTTATCCAATATGAGCATTCAATAAGCAAAACCAAATCATAAAATAAACAAAACCAAATCATAAATAAAGTAGTATTCAAATTAGCATGCATTCAATAATTATAAGCAAAAGTACATCATCTCTTGGTGTCCGTACATCGTCGAATATTATCACTAATATAGCATCACTAATACAACTAGAACCGTAGCGCCCGACGGGTATCGACGCGGGCGGTGGACACCCAAAGATAAGGAACCATCACAGGATCATAGCTCCAGTGAGATCCCTGAAGAACCTGCCAGATATTGTCGAACCTGCCCTCCAATGCAACCATGTAGCGACGGACGTGCTCGTCCTCCTCGCTGACACGGTGACGTACCACCTCCGCGGTGTCCGGAAGCCTCGGCACCGTCACTGGCCCACGTGACCGCCACCAAACAAGGATCGGGTCAACAACGGGCTGCCTCCTCACCAACCTACGTCCCCCGGAAGGTAGCACCTCCCAATACCAGTCCGGCGGAGCCTAGTCCCGAACATGGCCCTGATCAAGCAAGCCTCCACCGCCGAGTCGACGACGACGAGGATGCGGGATAGGCATCGCCGACGTCGATGCAGGAACTACTTCTATATATAGTTAAATAAAGTAGTTTTATTAATTAAATCAACTATCTAGTTCAACTACTAATTAAGCACTTACTATAAATAAATAAAGTACTACTTACTAAAAACAAACTATTTCTATATATAGTAAAATAAATTAGTTTATTAAATCAACTAGCTAGTTCAACTATATATATATATGAAGCACTTACTATAAATAAAATAAAATAGTACTTACTATTAATTACACAATCTAAACTACACAATATGAACTACGTATCTAAATTACACCACATCGAATCTAACAAAAAGATCTACACATCTAATCTAACAAAAAGATCTACTAACATAAAAAAATCTAACATAATAAGAACAAATTAATTACACAATCTAAATTACACAATATGAACTACATATCTAAATTACACCACATCGAATCTAACAAAAAGATCTACACATCTAATCTAACAAAAAGATCTACTAACAGAAAAAAAATCTAACATAATAAGAACAAATTAATTACACAATCTAAATTACACAATATGAACTACATATCTAAATTACACCACATCTAATCTAACAAAAAGATCTACACATCTAATCTAACAAAAAAATCTATTAAAAGAAAAAAAAATTAACATAATAAGAACAAATTAATTACACAATCTAAATTACACAATATGAACTAAAGATCTAAATTACACCACATCTAATCTAACAAAAAGATCTACACATCTAATCTAACAAAAAAAACTACTAACAGAAAAAAATCTAACATAATATGAACAAATTAATTACACAATCTAAATTACACAATATGAACTACATATCTAAATTACTACAAATTTAATCTAACAAAAAAATCTATGAACTATACAAAAAAATCTAAAAAAAATCTAACAAAAATAAAATAAAGTTGCCCACGGCCGGCGACGGCGACGGCGACGGCAACGGCGAGGTGCAGCAGGGCGTGCGGCGATGTCGGGGCGGGGCGGCGACGGCGTCGGGGCGGCAGGGCGGGTGGCGACGGCAGCGGGGCGGGGCGGCGACGGTGCGCGTCGGGGCGGCAGGGCGAGCGGCGACGGCGTCGGGGCGGGGCGGCGACGGCGAGGTGGCGGCAGGGGACGGCGCGCGGCGTCGGGAGAGATCGAAGTCGGGGCGGGGCGGCAGTGTTACTTATATAGCAAAGGCTTTGGTCCCAGTTCGTGCCACAAACCGGGACCAATGCCCCTCTTTTGTCCCGGTTTGAGCCACCAACCGGGACCAAAGGCTTCTTTTCGGCAGCCCAAAGGGTGGGAAACGAAGACCTTTGGTCCCGGTTGGTGGCTCCAACCGGGACAAAAGGGGGGCATTGGTACCGGTTGGAGGCACCAACCGGTACCAAAGAGGGGTATTGGTACCGGTTGTAGCCACCAACCGGTACCAATGGACCCGTCTAATTTTTTATTTTCTGCAGCTATTTTTTAGTTGATTCTTTCTGCAGCTGTTTTTTAGTCCCACCTCGCCAAGCGAGAGGCACTCGCAGTTGTTTATAAGCCCTGAGTGCAGAGACGATGAAGAAGAGGCTCAATGCTCAACTGCATGTTGGTTAGCTTCAAGCCTTCAGGAATAGGGTAGACTGCACAGAGCTATGTGCAGTACAGTTGACACTATTCTGAAAGGCTTGAAGCAAATTAACGAGCATTGCGCCTCTTTTTTATTTTTAATGACTTATTTTTAATAGTTGTGATTAACTTTACTAAAAAATGAGCATAGATGCTTATTTTTAATGACTTATTACAACTCAGAAATAAAAAGAAAAAAAAATAAATATAGCAGAAAAGAAAAAAACTATATAAAAAACTACTCAGAAATAAATAGAAGAAAAAATAGTTGTGATTAACTTTACTAAAAAATGAGCATAGATGCTTATTTTTAATGACTTATTACAACTCAGAAATAAAAAGAAAAAAAAATAAATATAGCAGAAAAGAAAAAAACTATATAAAAAACTACTCAGAAATAAATAGAAGAAAAAATAGTTGTGATTAACTTTACTAAAAAATGAGCATAGATGCTTATTTTTAATGACTTATTACAACTCAGAAATAGAAAGAAAAAAAATAAATATAGCAGAAAAAAAACTATATAAAAAACTACTCAGAAATGAATAGAAGCAAAAATAGTTGTGATTAACTTTACTAAAAAAATGAGCATAGATGCTTATTTTTAATGACTTATTACAACTCAGAAATAAAAAGAAAAAAATAAATATAGCAGAAAAAAAACTATATAAAAAACTACTCAGAAATGAATAGAAGCAAAAATAGTTGTGATTAACTTTACTAAAAAATGAGCATAGATGCTTATTTTTAATGACTTATTACAACTCAGAAATAAAAAGAAAATAATAAATATAGCAGAAAAGAAAAAAAACTATATAAAAAACTACTCAGAAATGAATAGAAGCAAAAATAGTTGTGATTAACTTTACTAAAAAATGAGCATAAATGCTTATTTTTAATGACTTATTACAACTCAGAAATAAAAAGAAAAAAATAAATATAGCAGAAAAGAAAAAAAACTATATATAAACCTACTCAGAAATGAGCATAGATGCGCTTATAGAGAAAATTCAACCTAAATTCATAATAAATTTCTACTAACTTCAGAGAAATTCAGTATGAATTTAGGTTAAATTCCCTGTATAAGGGCATCTATTTTCATTTTGAGAGGAGCTCAACAAGGCAAAGAGGGAGGGGCTTATAAACCGGTCTGATTCCCCTTTGGTTGGCGAGGTGGGACTAAACTCTGACCGCAACGAGGACCAATCCTTTGGTCCCGGTTCGTGGCATGAACCGGGACTAAAGGGCAGCCATTGGTCCCGGTTCAAGCCACCAACCGGGACCAATGGTGGTGGGCCAGGAGCGAGGACCATTGGTCCCGGTTCGTCCCACCAACTAGGACCAAAAAGTCCAGACGAACTGGGACCAATGGCCCACGTGGCCCGGCCGGCCCCCGGGGCTCACGAACCGGGTCCAATGCCCCCATTGCTCCTGGTTCTGTGTTGAACCGGGACTAATGGGCTGGACCGGCCTGGACCATTGGCCCCTTTTCTACTAAGACAACCATTAGTCCATAGAGATTGTCATCAATTACCAAAACCAAACATGGGGGCACCGCATGTTCTTTCACATGTTATTGATGTGTACTTTACTAGTGTTTATAGTATCCCCTGAGTATTTGATACTTGTTCAGTTGCTAAAATTAGTAACTCGAAATAGGAGTTACAGAATAAATAGAGACTAGTTGAGGGTGAAGTGACGATGTGTGTTGGAAGTAGTTCCAAGATTGATATGATCATCATCATACTATCCCTACACTTTCGAGATTAGTGTTGAACCTAAATAAATGTTATTTGGCCTTTGCGTTGAGCATGAATATGATTTGATCATGTATATTGCAATACGGTTATTCATTTAAAGTCAGAGAATAATTGTTATTCTGTTTACATGAATAAAGCCTTCGATGGTCATACACCCAATGAAAATAGTTTGTTGGATCTCGATCGTAGTGATAACATATTCATAATATTGATGCCAAAAGATGCAAAGTTGATAATGATAGTGCAACTTATTTGTGGCACTGCCGTTTGGGTCATATCGGTGTAAAGCGCATGAAGAAACTCCATAATGATGGATTTTTGGAATCTCTTGGTTATGAATCATTTGATGCTTGCGAACCGTGCCTTTTGGGCAAGATGACTAAAACTCCGTTCTCCGGAACAATGGAACAAGCTAGTGACTTATTGGAAATAATACATACCGATGTATGTGGTCCAATGAGTGTTGATGCTCGTGGCGGGTATCGTTATTTTATGACCTTCACAAGATGAATTGAGCAGATATGAGTATATCTACTTAATGAAGCATAAGTCTGAAACATTTGAAAAGTTCAAAGAATTTCAGAGTGAAGTGGAGAATCATCATAACAAGAAAATAAAGTTTCTGCAATTTGATCGCGGAGACAAATATTTGAGTTACGGGTTTGGTCTTCAATTAAAACAATGTGGAATAGTTTCACAAACTCATGCCACCTGGAACACCACAGCTTAATGGTGTGTCCGAAATGTCATAACAGTACTTTATTGGATATAAGTGCAATCTATGATGTCTCTTACCGATTTACCACTATCGTTTTGGGGTTATGCATTAGAGACAGCTGCATTCACTTTAAATAGGGCACCATCAAAATCCGTTGAGACAACGCCTTATGAACTGTGGTTTGGCAAGAAACCAAAGTTGTCGTTTCTTAAAGTTTGGGGATGCGATGCTTATGTGAATTTTTTTAACCTGATAAGCTTGAACCCAAATCGGAGAAGTGCGTCTTCATAGAATACCCAAAGGTAACTATTGGGTACACCTTCTATCACAGATCCTAAGGCAAGTTATTCGTTGCTAAGATGGATCCTTTCTAGAGAAGAAGTTTCTCTCGAAAGAAGTGAGTGGGAGGAAAGTAGAACTTGGTGAGGTAATTGTACCTTCTCCCTTATTGGAAAGTAGTTCATCACAGAAATCAGTTCCAGTGATTCCTACACCAATTAGTGAGGGAGTTAATGATAATGATCATGAAACTTCAGATCAAGTTGCTACCAAACCTCGTAGGTCTTCCAAAGTAAGATCCGCACCAGAGTGGTACGGTAATCATATTCTGGAACTCATGTTACTAGACCATGATGAACCTACAAACTATGAGGAAGCGATGATGAGCCCAGATTTCGTGAAATGGCTTAAGGCCGTAAAATCTGAGATATGATCCATGTATGAGAACAAAGTATGGACTTTGCTTGACTTGCTCGATGATCAGCAAGACATGTTAATAAAATGGATCTTCAAGAGGAAGACGGACACTGATAATAGTGTTACTATCTACTAAGCTCGACTTGTTGCGAAATGTTTTTTGACAAGTTCAAGGTGTTGAATACGATGAGATTTTCTCACTCGTATCGATGCTTAAGTCTGTCCGAATCATGTTAGCAATTGCCATATTTTATGAAATCTGGCAAAAGGATGTCAAAACTGCATTCCTTAATGGATTTATTATAGAAGAGTTGTATATGATGCAACCAGAAGATTTTGTCAATCCTAAAGGTGCTAACAAAATGTGCAAGCTCCAGCGATCCATCAATGGACTGGTGCAAGCATCTCGGAATTGGAATATCGTTTTGATGAGTTGATCAAAGCATATGGTTTTATACAGACTTTTTGAGAAGCCTGTATTTACAAGAAAGTGAGTGGGAGCTCTGTAGCATTTCTGATATTATATGTAGATAACATATTGTTAATTGGAAATGATATAGAATTTCTGGATAGCATAAAGGGATACTTGAATAAAAGTTTTTCGATGAAAGACCTCGGTGAAGTTGCTTACATATTGGGAATCAAGATCTATAGATATAGATCAAGACGCTTAATTGGACTTTCACAAAGCACATACCTTGATAAAGTTTTGAAAAAGTTCAAAATGGATCAGGCAAAGAAAGGGTTCTTGCCTGTATTACAAGGTGTGAAGTTGAGTCAGACTCAATGCCCGACCACCGCAGAAGATAGAGAGAAAATGAAAGATGTTCCCTATGCTTCAGCCATAGGCTCTATCATGTATGCAATGCTGTGTACCATACCTGACGTATGCTTAGCAATAAGCTTGGCAGATAGGTACCAAAGTAATCCAGGAGTGGATCACTGGACAGCGGTCAAGAATATCCTTAGTGAGGACTAAGGAAATACTTCTCGATTATGGAGGTGATAAAAGAGACTGTCGTAAAGAGTTACATTGGTGCAAGCTTTTACACCGATCCAGATGACTCTAAGTCTCAATCTGGATACATATTGAAAGTGGGAGCAATTAGCCAGAGTAGCTCCATGCAGAGCATTGTAGACATAGAATATTTGCAAAATACATATGGCTCTGAATGTGACAGACCCATTGACTAAACTTCTCTCACGAGCAAAACATGATCATACCTTAGTACTCTTTGGGTGTTAATCACATAGCGATGTGAACTAGATTATTGACTCTAGTAAACCCTTTGGGTGTTGATCACATGACGATGTGAACTATGGGTATTAATCACATACAGATGTGAATATTGGTGTTAAATCACATGGTGATGTGAACTAGATTATTGACTCTAGTGCAAGTGGGACACTGAAGGAAATATGCCCTAGAGGCAATAATAAAGTTATTATTTATTTCCTTATTTCATGATAAATGTTTATTATTCATGCTAGAATTGTATTAACCGGAAACATAATACATGTGTGAATACATAGACAAACATAGTGTCACTAGTATGCCTCTACTTGACTAGCTCGTGAATCAAAGATGGTTAAGTTTCCTAGCTATGGACCAAAGAGTTGTCATTTGATTAACGGGATCACATCATTAGGAGAATGATGTGATTGACTTGACCCATTCCGTTAGCTTAGCACACGATTGTTTAGTATGTTGATGTTGCTTTCTTCATGACTTATACATGTTCCTATGACTATGAGATTATGCAACTCCCATTTACCGGAGGAACACTTTGTGTGCTACTAAATGTCACAACGTAACTGGATGATTATAAAGGAGCTCTACAGGTGTCTCCAAAGGTACATGTTGGGTTGGCGTATTTCGAGATTAGGATTTGTCACTCCGATTGTCGGAGAGGTATCTCTGGGCCCTCTCGGTAATGCACATCACTATAAGCCTTCCAAGCAATGTAGCTAATGAGTTAGTTACGGAATGATGCATTACGTAACTAGTAAAGAGACTTGCCAGTAACGAGATTGAACTAGGTATTGGATACCGACGATCGAATCTCGGGCAAGTAACATACCGATGACAAAGGGAACAACGTATGTTGTTGTGCGGTTTGACCGATAAAGATCTTCGTAGAATATGTAGGAGCCAATATGAGCATCCAGGTTCCGCTATTGGTTATTGACCGGAAACAGTTCTCGGTCATGTCTACATAGTTCTCGAACCCGTAGGGTCCGCACGCTTAAGGTTTCGATGACAGTTTTATTATGAGTTTATGAGTTTTGATGTACCGAAGGAGTTTGAAGTCCCGGATGAGATCAGAGACATGACTAGGAGTCTCGAAATGGTCGAGACGTAAAGATCGATATATTGGACAACTATATTCGGACATCGGAAAGGTTCTGAGTGATTCAGGTATTTTTCGGAGTACCGGGGAGTTACGGGAATACGGGGAAGAGTATTGGGCCTTAATGGGCCTTAGTGGGAAGGAGCCAGGAGGTGGCGCGCGCCCCTCCCAAGCCCAGTCCGAATTGGACAAGGGGTTTGGGGCGCGGCCCCTCTCTCCCTTCCTTCTCCACTCCCCTCCTTTCCCCCCTTCTCCTAGTTGGACTAGGAAAGAAGGAGTCCTACTCCCGGTGGGAGTAAGACTCCCCTTGGCGCGCCCTCCTTGGCCGGCCGCCCCCTCCCCCTTGGCTCCTTTATATACGGGGGCAGGGGGGCACCTCTAGACACACAAGTTGATCTTCGTGATCGTTCCTTAGCCGTGTGCGGTGCCCCCCTCCACCATATTCCACCTCGGTCATATCGTAGCGGTGCTTAGGCGAAGCCCTGCGTCGGTAGAACATCATCATCTTCACCACGCCGTGGTGCTGACGGAACTCATCCCCGACACCCTGCTGGATCGGGGTCCGGGGATCGTCATCGAGCTGAACGTGTGCTGAACTCGGAGGTGCCGTACGTTCGGTACTTGGATCGGTCGGATCGTGAAGCCGTACAACTACATCAACCGCGTTGTCAAAATGCTTCCGCTTTCGGTCTACGAGGGTACGTGGACAACACTCTCCCCTCTTGTTGCTATGCATCACCATGATGTTGCGTGTGCGTAGGAATTTTTTTGAAATTACTATGTTCCCCAACAATAAGCCCTGGTATCCAGGTACGCGCAAAATTCTGACGTGGCCCATGCCAAAACGTCAGCCTCCTCCTTGGTTATAGCAAGAAACCAGGGGATGTGTATCAACAAGAGACAGTAAAAAAGGTTTACGCAGGGTCTTAATCTAAAAAGAATCCTTGTCACGGGTCCCTACTGCACGTCTGCGCTTGTGTCTCCGTTGTGCCGTATCCTGGACGGGTGTAGCACGGTGTTCATCTGTAAAAGAGAGGAACTTAGTTGAAAAAGATCATGCGAAAATGTATGTTATATTAAATAAACAAAGTACAATTCAAAGAATGAATAAAATTGAGCTTTATTGTCTCTTGTTGTACATGCGCGGAGCCCCTTGTGTGGGGGTATGCGGCTAGTAAGCCCTTGTATGTTTACGCCGGACTCGTCTAACCGTGTCCGGGGTCTGAACGACCTGTTTAGGTGCTTTGATTAGTGAAGCTGGTTTAGTGTGTGGCTGTCAAGGCAGTCACACAATCTTCCGCGCTCGAGGAACACTCGATATTTCCCTTTAAGGAGATGATGCCTTGCGGACCGGGCATTTTAAGTGTAAGGGATGCATAATGCGGTATTTCGTTAAAGCGGGCGAAAGCTTCGTGTCCCAGTAGTGCTTGGTAGCTACTTGTAAATGAGGCGAGGTGGAAGGTTAACTTTTCGCGGCAGAAGTTGTCGGGTGAGCCGAACACAACTTCTAGCAGTAGAGAGCCCGTGCAATGGGCATATGGGCCTGGCATTATCCCTTGAAAGGAAGTGTTGCTATGGCAAATTTTGGTTGGGTCTATCCCCATTTTGCGGATTGTGTCCTGGTATAGCAGGTTTAGATCACTGCCGCCGTCCATTAGGACTTGTGCAAATTGGAGTCCGTCAATTATTGGATCTAATATCAAGGCAGTCCATCCTGCATTCCGGATACTTCTAGAGTAATTCTGATGGTCGAAGGCGATTGGTTTTAACAACCAGTTGCGGGACTCCTCTGGGATAGGCCGTATGGCGCGTACCTCTATGGGCACCGCTCTATTTTTCCCTTTTGTCACGTGAAGTGAGTTTACTGTTTTGACTTCTTGTGGGAAATTCTTTTGTTTTCCGGTGCTCTGCCTGTGGGGTTCGTCATCGTCCTCGCTTGGTGTGTCGAGCCCCTTCTGTTCGGCGTTGAGTTTGCCGGACTGCTTGAAGACCCAACAATCTCTGTGGGTATGGCTCGCAGGCTTCCTGGGAGTACTGTGGATTTTGCACATCTTGTCCAAGATTTTGTTTAAGTTGGATAGCTCGTCCCTGTTATCCTTAGGGGCAGTTTTTTATGATTCTGCCGAGAGCTTTTGAATCCTGCGTTCACCGCCGTGCTCTTCGGGCTGTTTCCCTTGGTCCGGCGCTGGTCCTTGCTGCGTTGTGGTTTCCCATTTCCATCCCTGGCTTCGGATGTACTTGGGCCGCTGGTACTACATCTTGCCAGCCAACTATCCTCTCCCACGCAAAAGCGGGTCATGAGGCTTGTTAATGCGGCCATTGTTCTTGGCTTTTCTTGGCCGAGGTGTCTGGCGAGCCATTCGTCTCGGACGTTGTGTTTGAAAGCTGCTAAGGCTTCGGCGTCCGGACAGTCGACTATTTGGTTCTTTTTAGTAAGGAATCTGTTCCAGAATTTTCGGGCTGACTCTCCGGGTTGTTGAGTTATGTGACTTAAATCGTCTGCATCCGGAGGTCGGACATAGGTCCCTTGAAAATTTGCCCGAAAAGCATCCTCGAGCTCTTCCCAACTTCCAACGGTGTTTTCGGGGAGGCTTTTGAGCCAATGCCGGGCTGGCCCTTTGAGCTTGAGGGGTAAGTATTTTATGGCGTGGAGGTCATCTCCTCTAGCCATGTGTATGTGGAGGATGTAATCCTCAATCCAGACTCCGGGGCCTGTTGTTCCGTCGTATGCCTCTATGTTTACGGGCTTGAATCCCACTGGAAATTCATAATCCAGAACCTCATCGGTGAAACATAGGGGGTGTGCGGCACCCCTATATTTAGGTGTACCGTAATATTCGGATACTTGATGTGTTGCATTGCTTACTAGAGCTTGCTTTCTTGGCCCATAGATAGATCTAACTGGGCCATCTTTTTTATGCAAATCCGTGTGCCGATCGCGTGCCGGCTTGTGTGCGGCGCCGTTTGCCGCTCTATGTTTGCCATGGGGTCGTCTATCCGACCTGGTGGTCTCCTTGTTTTTTGATTGCGGGGGCTCTACGACCTCCTCATCAAATTCAGGCAGTAGTTTTCGCTTCGGGTAGCTCTTTATTCGGCGACTATCGCCGTATTTGTTTGCGGTGTTGAGTACTTTGCTTCATCTGATTCTGAGCGCATCTTCCGCTGTTTTGAGCTTCCACTTCTGCTTTTTCAGGCTAGGCGCAGTGGCGACGAGCCTTTTGTGGAGGTTCTTCTGCTCCAGCAACTTGTCCGGCATGAGATCGTCCGTACTGTTATCTTCGCCGGGGATGGATTGTTTATCCAGGTTGTCCTGTTCGGACGGTTGCACGATGGCATGTTCGTCATCCACCGGTTCGCCCTGCTCTATGGCTGGGTCTGTATGGCTGCTGTCTTTGTCGAGGCGGGATTTTGAGCGGCGCTTACGTCGCCATTTTGACTGCTTTTCGGGGGAATGTTCCCTCGTGGCGTCCCGTTGTTCCTCGTCGTCGCTTCCTTTAGGTGTGTCCACCATGTATACATCGTGAGATGAGGTGGCTGTCCGGTGCCTTATAGGTGCTGGTTCATGCTTATCTCCTACATCGTCGTCCATACTGTCGATGTCTTCGGAGTCGAAATCGAGCACGTCGTTTAAACTTTCGACAGTGGCTATGAAGTGGGTGGTGGGTGGGCTTTGAATTTCTTCGTCGTCCGCATCCCAACCTTGTTGACCATAATCCGGCTAGGGTTCTCCTGATAAAGAGAGAGACTTTAGTGAATTCAGGATGTCGCCAAAGGGCGAGTGCTGAAAGATGTCTATGGTGGTGAACTCCATGATCGGCGCCCAATCGGATTTGATTGGCAGGGGTGCAGAAGGTTCGGAGTCCGGAGAGGAGTCCGGCACCTTGGAGTCACGAGCTTCGCAAAGGACAGTGTTGGTGTTCGGCTCGATCGCCGTAGAGATAGCAGCCCCCGAGGCGGTGTCCAGCCACCCGTCCTCGATTGGCGCAGTCGGCTCCGAGCTAAGGGTCGGAACGGACACTGGTGCGGCCTCCAGGGCACTGTTCGGCGGCAGAGCTAGATCATGCCCATCGTGACAGTGCGGCATGCTTGGCTGTGGCTCGAACCCGTCGAAGATCAAGTCTCCACGGATGTCAGCCGTATAGTTCAAACTTCCAAATCTGACCTGATGGCCAGGGGCGTAGCTTTCAATCTGCTCCAGATGGCCAAGCGAATTGGCCCGCAGTGCAAAGCCGCCGAATACGAAGATCTGTCCGGGGAGAAAAGTCTCACCCTGGACCGCATCGTTGTTGATGATCGGAGGAGCCATCTGGCCTAAAGATGACGACACAGAGGAACTCTCAATGAAAGCACCAATGTCGGTGTCAAAACCGGCGGATCTCGGGTAGGGGGTCCCGAACTATGCGTAACAGGAGACAAGGGACACGATGTTTTTACCCAGGTTCGGGCCCTCTCGATGGAGGTAAAACCCTACTCCTACTTGATTAATATTGATGATATGGGTAGTACAAGAGTAGATCTACCACGAGATCAGAGAGGCTAAACCCTAGAAGCTAGCCTATGGTATGATTGTTGTTCGTCCTACGGACTAAAACCCTCCGGTTTATATAGGCACCGAAGAGGGTTAGGGTTACACAGAGCCGGTTACAATGGTAGGAGATCTACATATCCGTATCGCCAAGCTTGCCTTCCACTCCAAGGAAAGTCCCATCCGGACACGGGACGAAGTCTTCAATCTTGTATCTTCATAGTCCAGGAGTCCGGCCAAAGGTGATAGTTCGGCTATCCGGACACCCCCTAATCCAGGACTCCCTTAGCCGCCGCATGACACGAGGCCGCCGGGTCGGGACGACCTATGGGCAGACGCGCCGACGACGCGCAAGGCCGCCAGATCGGTGAAGAAGCCGGCTGATCGCGCCGGTGTTGGAGTAGAGGCACACGGGGTCGACGGCGGCGGTGGGCGACGCAAACCGATCAAGATTAGATCGGAAAACCAAAAAAGAAACCGCCGATCAAGATGACCGGAGGGAGAGAGAAAACCCGTAAGCAAGGGCTCGGGAAAAAGACTCCCTAAGGCAGCCGGTCAACACGAGCGACGGACGAACCCTAGGTACAGGCGGCGCGGCCCCCAGCGGCGGTCATGGAGGCCGACCGCCCCAGGGACGGCGCGTCGGTGCGGAAGCGGCGGTGGCTAGGATTTAGAACCCGGAAACTGATACCATGTTAGAAGAGAGAGAGAGAGAGAGAGAGAGAGAGAGAGAGAGAGAGAGATTTGGTGAATTGTTGTTGTATTGCTTGAGCCTCGTGGGCATATATATAGGAGTACATGATCATCTTGGAGTACAAGGTAAGGTAGAATAATATCCTACGTTATCCTAACTTTTCTAATAATCACGATACTCAACAAAAAGGGTCCGTTCACCCCTCATTTTGTGTCTGATGCAACCCAAAAGCTACATACTAAACTAACCTACTACTACTCGCCATCGGATATGTAGACAACCTCCGTGCCGGTAGTGCCGAATGAACCTGCCTCCTCGTCGTTTGCCGCCTCCTGCAGCTTCGGCTCCTCATCGGGCTCCATGTCCGCGAAGAGTTCGCCGACCTCCGCCCGTGTCTCCCAGAGGTAGCGACGGTTTGCCTTCACCTCCGCCTCTGAGTGGATGGAGTCAAGGATGGCATGTTGCTCCTCCGCCTTCGTCGCTTGGGCGACCTTGAACTCCCTTGTGTGTTGCCCTTGCCAAATTCGGTAGCCGGAGGCGCTGGATCCATCTCGCCTTCCTCCTACCCCTCCTGCCCCGGAGAGTCTGACGACATGCCCCTTATCACACACGGTCTTATCAAAATCGTGCCTGACGTATGGGCCGTCACACACATTTCATTTTCCGGCACACGAGTTTATTTTTTTACCGGTTGCGATGCCCGCATCACATATAGTTCGGTCGAATGGTGTGCGATAGATGTGTCGTCTTAGGCCCAACCTGCAGTAGTGGTTTTCCGCCTGCCGGTGCAAATCCTTGGCCCACTGGCGCTTGGATATTGTGCGGTTGTCATCGGCGGTGTCCAGGTGGACCAGGTCTGTGAGTAGGTTCTTGTAATAGCTAGTTGGCGCCCTATTGTTTGTCGCCTGCTTCATCTTGGCCTTGGGCACCTCTTCGTCCTGAAAGAGCTCGTTCTAGCGATCGCCCAGGTATTCTTGATTCTCCTAGAGTCGTTGCTTTTTTGGTAGTTGTTTTGTTGGTCGTACGTATCAACCTCAGCCTCAACGCGTCATGGTTGGGGTTGTAAAGCGATTCGTTCAGGATGTCACTGACATCGAGACCGAGGTTGTTGTCAGGGTTGTCGACGTTGTCGTCGGGATTGGCATTATGTGATAGCCTGGTTTAATAAAGATTATAGACTCATATAAATAAAAAATTCCTTCTTTGGAGCCCATTGAAAAGAACTCCCAAGTTAAGCGTGCTCAGCTTAGAGTAATTTTAGGATGGGTGACAAATCGAAAAGTTGGTCTCGGGTGCGCACGAGTGAGGACAAAGTGCACAGGAAAGACTAGTGTTGATCTGTGGGGCCAGTCTAGATGCCGCAGGAGTAACGAACACCGGCGGGTGTGTCCGGGGCGTTACACATTATTGCCATGGTTGTTATTATGTCCGTTGCTGTTGCCGACGCCATCTGCGCTGTTATTTTAGAGTGTCTATTGTGTAAATGTTGTAGGTGGAGGTTGCCGTCCGCTTGCCCGCAGGCGTGGTGGCTGTAGGTAGGCTACCCGATGACTATCCAACCTCCTTGTCCATGCCATCGACCTCGTTCGAGGCGCTTGCGAGGAGCTCGGTCAGGTCTTCCACATTAGTGAAAAGATGGGTGCTGGGCGGGGTGAAATTTCCACCTTCCTTAATGACCCCCAGATCCGATCGTAGACCGAGGTCTGGTCATCTGATATTGTGAACCTCTGAATCCAATATAACATCTCGTTCAAGAGAGATTTCTTGTGCTCCTCTTGAGCCCGATCTGACAATGGGACCAGTGGGAGCTTTCCTAAGATCCGATCTGACATGGATCTGGGTTCTTCATACTTGGCCAGTTCTGTCGTCTGGTCATCGGTGGGTGTTACCAGGGCTTGACCTAAGGCCGGGTCCAAAATAAGGCCCCCCTCTCTCATCCTAGGCGGGTCTAACATCAGGGCCGAGCGTGTGTATCTCATGTTGGTCCCCGGCCCGGTCTGACGCCCATCCTGTGAAGGCCAACTCTCCGCGAGAATCCGCAGTGCACTCCACGTTGTCGAATATGATGATTCAGCCTGGAGCAAAGGTTTCAACCTGGCCTAGGTGGCTTGTCGAATCGGCGAAGAGGGCGATGCTGCTGAAGACAAAGACCTGGCTCGGCACAAAGGTCATGCCGATGTCGATCTGCTGGCCAATCTTGATAGCCATCAAATCTTGATATATAGCCATCGAATCTCTGCATTTTCTTAGCGGGGCTGTATGGGCCACCAATTATGGAGTCAAATCCGGAAGATCTCGGATAGGGGGGCCTGAACTAAGGGCCTTGACATGATGGTAATAAGGGCACATGTTTTTTTTACCCAAGTTTGGGCTCTACTCAGAGATAAAACCTTACGTCCTGCTTGTTCTTTATTGCTTTTTGGGTGGGGTACAAAGTATACATGATCTACCTGCAACATTGTTGTGTGTCGTCGTCTACGAGCCCTACCCCTCGATTTATACAGGTAGGAGGGGATCTAGGGTTACGTCCTAGTTGGTTATGTACAAAGAGAATGTGTTGTAGACAACTTCTAATATCTTGGAGTATACGACAAGTCTTCGAAAGCTTTCCTTATATGTGCCATGGGCTGCCCTAATATGGCCCACTGGTGAACTGTCATGCGGTCTTCGGGCCGACCCGCCTGATCGGAAGATGACGTGGTGAGAGACCGCCCATCTGAAGCACCGTCACACGATTTTTACTGGTAGTTTGCTGTAATTGATTGGCCGATTACTAATATTTACCAAAATTAATACAGAATGCACTTGTTGAAGAAAATCAATCTTCCTCTCGGTGTTGTGTTACCAGTTATAACCATCAAATAATGCCATTGTTGTGGAAGCAAACAGATAGCGACTCCGTACCAAAATTAATATACACTGACATGAACTATCGATCCGTGACCGTACCTGATTCAAGAAAAGTTTAGGGTTCCTCTGCCTCCCGCTCCCGCCGCCGGTCCGCATCATCTCCGGTGGCCTTAGGGTCATGGTGGCACGGTGAATCTCGGGCCTTGTTGATGGGACGGCTCTGTTTTTAGTTGTTCCTTCCTATTTTGTTAGGGTTTGTGTCATGCTCAGAAAGACGAGACGGCGGTGGCTCTCTGAAGATGGAATAAGGTTCTCCCCGTCTAGCCCTCACCCCGATGGTGTGTCTAGCATCATCGGCGGGCGTGTGGAGACATGTCTCTGGCGGATCCGTCGTTGGTGAATTTGCTCGGATCTGGTCGTAGTTCGTCTACGTTCATGTGTTCTCAGGTTGGATCATTTCGATCTACGCTACTCTTCATCAGCGGCGGTTGATGTTCTGCTAAGTTGCTCCTATGGGGTCTTAGCATGAGGACTTTCCGACTGTGTGCTACAACAAGTTTTGCCCGGCTCTTGCGAGGGAGGAGCAATGACGACGACGCACCTTCGTCTCACTTTAGTGCTTGTAGTCGTTGCTAGGTTGACTACGGATCTAGATGCAATTTTTATTATTTTTGATGTCCATTGTACTGTCGTGATTGAAAATGAATAGATCGAAAGTTTTCTCGTAAAGAAAAATCTAAAGGAAAACGCTGGCTTTCTGCCGGCTGATAACGCGCATGCATCAGCCGCCTCCCCTGCCAACCACGTGTCCAGGCGGGAGCCCACTGCAACGTCCCTTTTTTCCTGAGCGCACCCGCCACCGCGAAATCAGCCAACACGTTGCTCGTTTTATCTGCTCTTTCTTCCTCGAGCTACACATACGCCCACTGTCGTATGCTACTGACTTGTTTATAATTTCTTAGAATGGAGACACGCTGCCATGCCATGTACTAGTAGTCTAGTACTGGCTACTAGTACCTTTTTTGTACGTAAAAAAATAGATACGGTGTTGTGTTCACTGCCATGCCATGTACTACCTTTGGAACAAGTTTCTGCAACAACGGTGTTGTTGCGGAACGACGGTAGTGAACGACGACCGTACCAATGCGCGACGCGACGGGAGATATTATTGCAATTTTTCTTGTTGCAATTTTTGCAACAAGGATCTTGTTACAGAAATTTAGATACGGCGGGAGGTGTGTTTGCAATTTTTGCAACAAGGGTCTGGTTGCGGAAAATTAGAAAAGAGGTTTTGCAACAGCTGACATCGGACGGGACGAGAGGTGGTCAACATGGGTCATGTTGCAGAAAATTAGATGTGGCCGAGGTGTTGTTTTAATTTTTGCAACAAGGGTCTTGTTGCAAAAAATTGAACGCAACGGAAGATGTTGTTGTAATTTTTGAAGGATCTTGCTGCAAAAATTAGACACGTGGAAGATGTTGCAGAAAATTAGACGCGTGAAAAATGTTGTTGTAGAAAATTAGACGCAGCGGGAGATGTTGTTGCAATTTTTCTAAAGGTCTTGTTGCAGAAAACTAAAGAAGAAGAGGTTTTGCAACATGAGTCCTGTTGCAGAAAATTATTGAAGATGAGGTTTCACAACAAAGGTCTTGTTGTAGGAAATCAGAGAAGGCCGGATCTTGCGACAAGAGCATTGTTACAGGAATTGTTCTTGTTGCGAAACCGCGCGGGGCGCAGATCTGTCAGGGGCCGGGGGGCAAGAGTGCTATTGTTTCTGCAACAGAGCGGTTGTTGCGGAAAATAACTAGTACATGCGGGGCACGGGTAGTAGATCCGGCGGCTACCAGATCGGGCATCCAACGACCATTTGGACGACGGATAAAATTAGAAAATCGGCCGGTAAACACTGCAAATAATAGAGGGGGGCGTAACCGCGTAAATGAACAGGAGATATATATTTTTTAGGTGAAAATGAACAGGCCTTGATTCTCAGGTCGTGGCCACAAAGGGGAGGCGTCGACCCCCCTCAGAAAAAAAAGGCATCGTCGGCTCTTCAGTCTTCACTCTCCATCGACCAGCCTCTATCCCCCCATTCTATCCAGACCCTGAATCCATGGAAACCTCCACGCAGAACGTGAGAAGCGGCGGAGTAATGGAGGGCGAGGCGCCGGCGTGCGTGTCCAAGGTGCTCGACGAGGACAACCTCCTCCGAGAGATCATCGTCCGCGTCGGCTTCCCCACCAGCCTCGTCCGCGCCGCCGGCGTCTGCACGCGCTGGCTCAGCCACGCCTCCGACCGCGCGCTCCTCCGCCGTTTCCGCGAGCTCCACCCGCCCAGGCTCCTCGGCTTCTACCTCGCGAACAGGGAGCGTCCGGGCGGCGCGCGCTTCTTCCCGGCGCTGCCTCTGCCCCCGGATCTCGCCGCCGTCGTCCGCCGCGCAAGCTTCAGCCTGGACACCGCACGCCGCTCCGCAGGCTTCAGCCCCGACACCCACTCGGACGGGCGGACCGACGTGGTGGGCTGCTGGAACGGCAGCGTCCTCACCAGCTCGCAGGGGCAGAATTACGCGCACGGTCGATCTGAAATCATATTTGAAGTGCACAGCCCGCTATGCTCCGGCTCCGAGAAAGGTGCGGCCATCATCCCAGCACTACACCTCAAAGTCCAGGATGGAATCTGCAGGCTTATTAGACAACTCTTCTTCAGAGAAGAAGGGGATGGATTCTCCTACTTTTTTGTCACGGTGGAGTGTACCAGGTATCATGAAGATTCTCAAGTGCATGTGTATATGCTGCAAAATGGTGATGATGCCTGGCGCCTGCATCTCACCTTGGCCTCCGACCTCCTCCTGTATCCACGCAAAAGCCCCAAAGGCGTGCTCGTTGACAACAGAATCTATTTGCCGACCGACAATGAAATTGTTGTCCTGGATTTGGTGTCCTCAAGCTTATCGACAATTCAGCTCCCACAAGGGGTGGGTTTTAGTCCGATAGGCACCACCATGTTGTCACGGGCTGATGATTCTTCTGGTGTATATCTCATCCATATCAAGGACCTTCAACTTAGCATCTGGCTCCACAATGGGGACAACTGGTTGCTGGTGGACACCATTTGCTTGTGTGAAATATCTGATAATTTGTTTGACGATGAGCCTACTGATGAGATCCTGATAAACCATGTGGGGGACTATAATGAGTTTGTGTTCTTGGAGATGGGTCGATGTGCACTCTACTTGGATGTCAAACGCAGGACGCTGCGTAAAGTGTATGAGATGACAACAGAGGAGCAACAGTTGGGTGATATCTATCCTCTTATGATGAGCTGGCTTCCCAGTTTCCCTGCGCTCATGGATAGTCCTGCAAGGTTTGCCTTTTGCCCTTTTCGTGATTTATATAGTGTCCTTGTAGAGTTTACGCAATTTTGCAATTCGCGTCATGCATCTCACTGTTTGGTACTATAGTTGTGGGGTGGTGTTACATGTGTGATTGATTCCTTAGGCCTTTTTAACAATACTAGTCACGCAACATTAGAGAATGCTTGTTGTTAGATGGTTTAAAATCACTTCCTTATTAATTTCTTGGCCATCTAACAATACTAGAGGCGACACTAGTGAAAGCTTGCTGTAAGATGATCTGAAATCACCTGTGTACTGAGGAGCATTACAAGGTGTCTACTTGTGGTTAATTGGTCAAAGTAGGGGACTGTTGCGTGTGGACGTCAGTGCGTAATGGGCTGGTTGTGAAGGATATTGTGGATAGGTAAGATAAACGAGAGAAGTAGATCTTATGGCTGGATGCATATTTTATTTCCTTTTTAAGTCGCTAAATGATTACTAAATATTTCCTTTAAATATTATACCATGGTGGATCCCTAAGGAAAGGAATCTGCTTGGGTACAAGCTCAGTTGCATTTTATTTCCCTATTACTACTACCACTCGGATGACTATATATATCCAAATCCAACTATCGCCAATATATTGTCATCCTTAGTTGGTTTTAGTGGCTCTATATACTAAAGTATCAGACTGTTGTTATTGTTTGCTGGACATATACTAAAGTATCAGACTACGACAAACCACTCCATGGAATACTTGCTTTTGTTAAACCTTGTGTTGGCATCAAACATCATGCTTCCAACTTGGTCTTTGCTTTATAGTCTCATAATCAATTTGTAGTGGTGCTAAAATGTGACTTGTTTGTTGTTTTCTCATGGATCTCTCATTCTGTTGTATCATAGTTTTCTGAACTATCCGTGCAAAGTTGCAAATTGGACCTACAAAAGTATGAAACATCATGTATAAGAGGATTAAAAGCTGAAAGATTCCTAGCCTTGGTAATCTGTTATCATGTTGACCACTATGTTTTCTTGCCCAGAAATAGTCATAAGCCCATCAAGCCTGATATGCTAGCTTCCTATTTCTTAAATATAATCGCGGTGTAATTTTTTACACCCTATTTCACAACTCTGAACCTCAAGCTATGTACGAGCTTGATAATACTTTTTTCTTTTGCAATGTTGCCTAGTGGACTATACATTCTTTTACTCGAATACAAGTGGTAGATTTGACACACGTACTCTTCATCTTGTTTATGATTGATTCAGATATACAGTGGAATTTCCTTTTATATGACATTGCTGGTCCAAGATAACATTGGCTACTTTATGTTTATGTGGCATTCCTCCTTCTATAATCAGAGTTTTGGTTTGTTGGAACACAAACTATAAAATGGAAATATGTCAGGCTGGGATATTAAAAGCATTTAACCTCTATTGCTGTAGCTTTTGGAAATAAAAAGTAAAAAACTATATCGCTTTACCAAATTTATCGCCTTCAATTTCTGAACACACTTAACATTAACTGTCATTGAGGTACCACTTGTCTTGTTAGTCCATGGGATATTGTGATGCTTAAAGTGGCAAACCAAATGTATCCTGGTGCTTAATTACCTCCATCTGGATCCTTGCTCTGTTTTCTCTGAAACAGGAATGCCACGTGAAGAACAAGGTTATGAGGAAGCTTTTGGATGGCCTATGACAAGTTCGTCATCAACCAAGAGCGCAGGGTTGCATTTACTCCGTAGCGGTTCTAACTGTGTTCATTTTATGGCCGTCAACGAAGAGCACAGTGCTGCATTTCCTCCGTAGCAGTTCCTACTGTGTTCATTTCCTGCATCGCCTGGTCTGTTTGTGTTGTTGGTGCTCCTCGTGGCATTCGGGGAGGTGTCTTCTTTTGTATGTTGAGCAGCTGATTACAGTAGTACTTGTGTTCCAGCCTTGTGTAGCTCTGCTGCTTGCAACTTCTGGCATCTGCAGAAATTGTGTAGTTCTACTGCTATAAAAATCTTTCGGGCAAGTGGCAGTCTTCTTTTGTATGTTGAGCAGCTGAGCATCTGGTTAAGTGTCTTATTTTACACCATTGCAGAATTGGTTTCTGTTATCGATGTGTAGCTAACTCTGTTGTATTACTGGAAGACAAACATGTTGGTGGGGGATCTTACAGTCCATAGTATTACAGATTATATATCGTTATGAACTACTCCCTCCGTCCCATAATATAAGAGCGTTTTTGACACTAAAACACTCTTATCTTTTTCTTTTTTTGAACAGAGAAAGGCACCAACAGGTGCCAATATATTCAGCTCAAATTCAGTGTACATCATGATTACAGAAACTTCTTGCAAGAAAGAGAGAATTAGACTGCAGAATCTGAGAAAGAAGAGCTGAATAGAAGTCGGAGAAGACAGGAAGGGAGCAGAATCCCTTCTGATGAACCACATGACTAAACATAAGAAGGCAGCCTAAGGAAGAAGATGACATGAACTGCCCTTCTGCTACTCAAAGAGCATGGATACACCATGGAAACAGCACCAAGAGCAACTGGACCAACAACTTCAGAGAGAAATTGGGCTCCAATAGCTTGCATCAAGTTCTGAAGAAGAAAGAGAACTTCGAACATAGAGATAGTAGTCCAGCCGAGCTCCAAAATCATTGGCTTAGCCTGCAGATTCACCAACAAGTCTCCTTGCACCTGAAGAAGTCCATCCTTGCAACTGAAATAGTACAAGAACAAATGAAGCAGAGTATCTTGAACAGAGAAGAAATAGACAACCAAGAAGCAAAGAGCTAGTAACAGTGCACTGTGTGAATCTTAATAGCAGGAATTTGGAAATTAGAAAGAAGGGATGCAACATTGCAGGAATTAGAAGAGTGATTACGAGCAAAGCAACAAATCCGAGTATCTCTATTCGCTGTGAAAACCTGGTGAGCAAGGTTATGGGCAACTCCATTAACTTCTCTAGCAATATGAAACACTTTAGGATTAAGAGCTGCAGAATGTTTGAAAAAAATGGCAAGATCATTTCTAATATTCCAAGGAATAGAGGGATCTAAGGTGTTGGCCAAAGTAGCACATTTAGTAATATTGAGCTGAGAGGCTATATTAGCAGCAGAAGCAAGAGCAATAGATTCAGCCTGCAAAGGAGTGGATGTAGAGGAAGCGGAGGCCTGAATTTGAATATTAATTTCTCCCTGCTCCGAGGGAAGAGAAATATAGATGCCAACACCTGTAGCCACATCACCTGGAGGAAGGCCAGAAACTTTTTTTGTCCTGAAAGTTGCATCAGAGTAAATTTTTGGCCCAACAACTAAAAGATCAGACCTGATAGAATTAGCTGGCAAGGGGAGCTGATTGCTAGCAGGAATGTGTTGAACCTATTGATTCTTGGTAGAAAGGCTAGAAAGAACATCATGAGGCTCCAAATTCAAAGCACCAGCAGCAATGCTAACTTGATAAGGAAGAGCTTTGTTTCTATCAAAATAAAAATCATTTCTTGCTTTCTAAAGACACCACAGAAAATTTAGGATATTCGGGATGGAGTCGTGTGGGTGATTCATTTGAATGAAAGCAATAAGCACTGAATGCGTTGTAGTATGGCCTTGGGTTAAAACATCAGCTTTGAGAAACCAGGGAGAAGAAAACCAGGCCGCACGAGCAAAATGACAAAGGAAAAATAGATGAAATTCATCCTTCGGTTGACCACATCGACAACACATTTGAGAAATATGAATCGAGAAACGAGCAGCTTGCATACCCGTAGGCAAAGCTTTTCTTAAAAGTCTCCATGCAAAAGTTTGCACCCTAGGAAGCATATTCTTTTGTTTTCAAAATATTGTAAGCATATTTTTCAAATCCAAAGAAACAACAATAGGGGCATGTCTAGGATTAGCATGAATATCTTGTAAACACAATTTTTTTTGAGGGGAACGTCGCTGCCAATTTATTAACTAAGTGGCCTCAGCCACAACAATGTCAAGAATACAAGGAGGAGGAAACAAAAACCAGGTCTTGCACAACTTATTAAGGCAGACATCCCTAGCTAGATTATGTGCCACGCGATTCGCGGAACGCCTAGCCCAATGCACATGAAAATCATCATGAGAGTTAAGAAGCTCCTTAATCTCTTCTATGAGGGGGCCGTACCGGGATCTAGCTAGCTCCGTCGAAGATAACATTTGTTTGACTCCCAGATTGTCTGTCTCCAGGACAATCCTCTGAGCGCCCACCTCAATCGCCAGCTGGACACCACGCCGACAAGCCAACAGCTCTGCATGTTCTGGATCCGTCACAATTTATAAGTATATTTGGAGGAACAACTACCATTTGGAGTAAGATCCCAACACAACAAATCTGGAATTTCATCATCAACAATATCAATATGAACAATAATGGAAGCCAAAGGTTGTTGAAAAAGCGAGAAGATGAGAGTTTGATTCCAAATCCCTTGACCTGGGAAGCCAAAGATCCTTAACCAAGGCCGGGTACACAAAAACAGCATGTTGAGGAATGAGATGCTCATGAATGGAACTCCAATTATTGCACCAAGGAGTGCTCCAAATAGAAATGTTACCTTGCGTTATTTGATAGAATGAGTGAGTTTTAAGCTTCGGTAACATTTTAAGAATGGAAGCAAATGCGCAAAAAATATAGGAAAAGATGGAAATAAAAAGTAGCCACAAAAGTATCCAAAAAAATGATGTTTTTTTTGTTTTTTGTTTTATTACTCCCTAGAAGTTGGAACTTTTTTTTGACCAGAATACAACCATGGAGTTACATAATGTTAGCCTCAAACTAACCAATTAGCCAATTACTCAGTCATTATTTTTTATGAATTCTTTATGTTAGATGGTGTTTACTGAGTAAGAAATTCTTCACCGCACCTTGGAGCCTTCATAAAGGAAAAAAAAAGGTGAATCCAATTCTTATGTGCTAGGCTATTATCTCTTATTTGTCTCTTTAAAGGCTTCTTTCCTTCTTTCCCCTTTGCATCATCAGGTTAGTATTTCCTCTTTTTGATTGTGCATTTTGTAAGCTCATCGACGATCCAAAGCCATTGACACCGTTTAAGATGCATTTTGTAAGCTCATCGACGATCCAAAGCCATTGACACCGTTTAAGTATAATACTCCCTCCGTCTGGTGAGCAGTGTACATTTGGCTTAAAAGTTTGTTCACAAAAGATCCAATGCATTTTAAAGTAAAAAAATGTTTCTCCCTCATCACACGGTAAACAAGACCAATAAAAAATGTACATGGTCTTCTTAATTTGTACATGCATTTAGATCATTCGGGGTTGGGTAATTAAAGAGGAGAGAGATGGTGACTCGCACCTTCTTAATGTATTTTTTTTTACTTTACTCCATAATTTGCCATAAAATTTCTCTACATATACTTTTCACCTGACTTGAAGCACACCATTCTCTTATCTCTCACACGTTTTATGGTACTGAAACTGTAGTTCATACTTTACTGCCAATACAAGTGAAGGAAAAAAAAACACCCCATCTCTGAAAAACGGCGCGACAAGGCTTGCATCAGCCACTAGTACATTATCATTTTTCCTGTTACCACTATGTAGAAACCATTAAATAATCCCATTACTCATTGGTGAGCGTTGCTAGCCATCTATTTTGATCTAAAATCATCTTGTCTTGAATAAGAAAGAACATGGCAAGCAGATATAAAAGTGTTTCTATTCACGAACAGGTAGGTATAAAAAATTAGAGATAAATGAAAGGGATATTTTTATTTTTTTAAAACCAACCATCAAATTGATTTTTTTAGCTCCGTATACTCAATGCCTCTGTGGGCTTTGCCGTGCCGAGATGATTATGCCGGGCCGGGCCGGGTCGGGCCGTTTGGCCAGCTCTGCATCGATCTCCTCTCACTAGTGAGTAGCGAGACCCCTAAAAAAACTAGTGAGTAGTGAGGCCATTGGCATCGACTCTTCTTCACTCACTGTCTCACTCCATCGACAGACCTGCCTCGATCCCCTTTCTTACCCAACGCACCGTGGCGCTGCGGCTGCCCGTTGTCACACTCGAGAACGTCCGCCGCGAGGTCCCGCTTACTGTGAGCTAGGTCAAGTCAGTGTCCGCGGCGTCTATCGTATGGCGTAAAACGACAAACTTATACTCCTTCAGTTCGAGATTTCAAATGGACTATCGCATATGGATGTATATAGACATATTTTGCAGTGTAGATTCACTCATTTTGCTTCATATATAGTCACTTATTGAATATCTAGAAAGATAAATATTTAGAAATGGAAGGAGTAAAAAACACAACCTTCTTTAAAAAAGACGAAAATACCCACGGAACAGACGACTCGGCATACACCGAGCCGAGCACACGTGCATGCCCGGCTCAAACACAGTAACACCCCACCTTACGCGAGCGAACTACCTCATCAGAGGGACTTCATGCGCGAGCAAGCGTCACATGCACACCGTCCAGATAGATCAAACAACACAGAGAGCCCATGTGGCACATCACCACGAAACGAATGGCGCAGAGGGCACCCTCGTCCGTGAATAGGGCTGCAAACGAGTCGAGCTCGAGCGAGTTGGAGTTGGCTCAGCTCAACTCGTATAAAAATCCGAGCGAACTCAAACTAACTGAAGCTCATGATCGAGCTGTAGAACATGACTCATGCTCAGCTTGTAACGATCTTGAATTGATCTCGATCTAGTTTCGAGCTAAACGAGATGGTAAAAATTATAAATCTATGGATGAAAAACAAAAAAAATATAAAGGTGGATATGCTGGGAACCTTTGCCAAAAATATAGAAGATTTAACACATAGTCGACCACGTGCCATAATTAGACCTAAATCTTGTCTGCACTTAATTAAGTTACCATGTTCGTTGGTAAATAAAATTGAGAAAAATCATGGACAACATATATGGTAATAAATTATCTTCCTTTCCATTTAATATATGGCATGATCATTTAACATAAGATATATTGTTGAGCTATCGAGCTAAAATCGAGCGAGCCAACATTGGCTCAAGATCAGCTCATTTCTCGATCGAGCTACATAAAGTGTTCAAACTCAGCTTGTTTCTTTTTGAGTTAATCTCGAGTCAAGTCAAAAAATAAGTGATCTCGAGCGGCTCACGAGTCTCGAGCTTTTCTTGCAGCCCTATCCGTGAAGCCCCACAGGGAAGCGGGTACAGACAATCAAAGAGGAAGTAATTAGCCACGGTCCAGCCAAAAATTGACTTTTGAGCACGGGTGCAGCGAAGCACTTTATTGAGAAGTTCAAAGAACTACATTTAGCTTTCTTCTACTGTTAGATCAACTCCAACGCACTGACTCAAACGAACAACGCTTTTGTCCGCTTTTTGTCTGTTTGGGTTGGCCGCCCGCCCGGCGTCCGCTTGGTTTGAGATTTGGGTCCGCAGTGCGTCCAATGCACCGACCCGCTGCCCTTTTTCATCATATAGCACAAAAATTGCATTATTTCACACACAACTTTTGCATCATTTCACATAGTCCGCAGCCAAATAAATAGCATAGTTTCAACCAAATAAATAGCGTAGTTTTACAAGCCGAATAAAAGTAAAATGTCTCACATAGTTTTGCAAGCTGAATAAAAAAGATACATTACCAACATGAGCCCACACATGCTCAACCAAATTATTTTGCAGATGTGAGTTTTCCAATCACGCATGTCATGATGAAATTGGGTGAACTGTTCAAACGTTGCTGCTCTTTCATGCTCAGGCACAATATTCTCACCCTGAAACTGAAATCCTTGATCGTACAGACGTTCCGGACGCTCATCTTCTATGATCATATTGTGCATGATCACACAAGCAGTCATCACCTCCCACAGTTTATGCGTGCTCCAAGTATTAGCAGGATACCGAACGATGCCCCTTTGAGATTGCAAAACACTAAAGGCACGCTCGACGTCCTTCCTAGCACTCTCTTGCTCTTGGACAAATCTTTTCCTCTTCTCTCCGACAGGGTTGGGGACTGTCTTCGCAATAGTGGTCCGATAGATATCGTCATCCGCGTAGTATCATTTGTCGTAGTTGTGGCTGTTGATAGTAAAGTTCACCGGTGGGCTGTTGCCTTTGGCAAGCCTAGCAAACACCGGCGAGCGCTGAAGCATTGTGTGATCCGGCCATGCCAAAAAAAGAGTGCCAGATCCACAGATCTTTAGACGCCACGGCCTCAAGTATGACAGTGCAAGCTCTGACATGGCCCTTATACTGCCATTGCCAAGCTGAAGGACAGTTCTTCCACTCCCAGTGCATGCAATCTATGTTGCCAAGCATCTCTCGGAAGCCCCTGCTGGCATTCATCGCCAACAAACGGATTGTATCTTTAGGAGTCGTCTCTCTCAAGTACTCAGGGCCAAACACAGCAATAATAGTCTTGCAGAACTTATACAGGGAGTCTAGGCATGTAGCTTCTATAGGCTCTTGTAAATGTATCAGAGGTAAGAGTGCCAATTGTGCAGAAGTCTTCAAATATAAATTCTCGAGAGATGCCCCCCGCTATCGGATCTCCTTGATCAACACAGACACTGGGACATCGAGGCAGTAAGGAGGAATTTCTTTTGCACCGGACGCAACCGCTATACTGAATTTTTTGTTGCGTGTGTTCGGAGTGGAAGGCACTTTGAGCTGGGCATTAGAAAGATCAGGTGAATATTCAGTCAAAACAGCATACCATGCTCTTGTCACTCATAATGAGCATTGTACTCTAGAGGAAGGAACGGTGACAGGGATTTCATCGTCATATGTTCACCTTTGATCTGCTCTATTGAAACTCAAGGTTAAACCGATAGTTCAGGTATTTTGGTGGAGAGTTCTTCGAGGAATACTCCATGACTATGCTACATTGAAGCATCGCCACAGTAGGCGTATTGCAAGGTGTGATCTTTGCGAAGCAATGGATGAAAACATGATGCATGCCCATGTGTCCTGTTCCCATGCTAGGAGGGTGTGTTTTGTAGCGGTTCTCACCATATCATTGCTGTTCCCTCTTGAGACATGCTGAGTACATGCATTGTTGTTATTTAGTAGCGGTGTATCTGCTGAGACATGCTGAGCCGAGACTTTGTTTGGCACCCTACATGTGTTTAGACTTTAGACATGTTGAACAATTTTGAATTTTGAATAACTTTTTTTTGAATGGTGAACAAAATTTGAGAAACATGGAAAAAAGTCAACACATTTGGCATTCCAATTTTTTAATTTTTTTGAAAAATTAAATGAAATTTGAAATTCCAAACATTTTTTTTGAAATTCTGAAGGTTTTTTTGAATTTAAACAAAATTTGAAATTCTGAACATTTTTTTGAGAATTTAAATAAATTTTGAAATACTGAACATTTTTTAGAATTTAAACAACTTCTGAAATTCTGAATAGTTTTTGAAAACTTAAATAAAATTGAAATTATGAACCTTTTTTGAGAATTTAAACAAAATTTAGAATTATAAACATTTTTTGAGGGCCGGGGAGAGCATGGCTACCTCCATGCACCCTATCTGGGCGCACCCTACATGGCCAAGAGGCCTTTTTTGCATGAGATGGGCATAGTTTAGGTGAGTCCATACCCCCTGCCAAACAGTCAAAAGTGGGTTCTGTATGGAACTTTTGAGCTCATGCACCCTACCAAACACACCCTATTGGATGTCAACAAGAGAGGCCGTGGATGTCAGCTACCTCGCCTCCACCCGGATACATGGACTCACGATATTGTGCTTGATCAAAGGTTTGCTGATAAGGATAGATGCAAAATCATTACGGTGATGCATACTATCTGGACATCTGGCAACATATGGACACATGAATAAGAGCCCTTTGATCCGGTTCATGCGGTCAAGAGGGTAAGAGATGACCTGTCAGTACTGGACAAGCCTTTAGACGAACGACGTGTGCATCAAGGGCAGTGTTGGAAACCATCTGATCCAGGTTGGGTAAAGATCAATACTAACGGTGCCATTGATTGCATTCTCAGAATGGAGGTGGAGGAGGTATAAGTAGACCACACCTTTCTTTCCAAGGAGCTTGAAGTAAACCTTTTCCAGGAGTCACCGGTATGTTTATAACTGAAGTACTGGCTTTGCGATAAGGTGTAGTACTCGTCGGTTCTCACATGTTATAATGAATGGGATTATTTAGAGGTTGTCAACCTCTAGTCTTCAGGGCACAATGATAGTTCACTGTGCCGCCTATTTTCAATGAGGGAAGCCAACACTCCGACTGATTTATGTGCTAAGCACGCTACTAGTCTTATACAAGCGCTGATTGCTGGATTGATGAAAGTTCGAGGTTCCTTGTTAGAACCCCTGTGACCGATTGTAACCAAATTTCTACAGTATTAAGCAATAAAGATCCCTGAGTTTTGAGTGAAAATCAAAATGTGTGCATCTATCTATAAGAAAACGAGAACTGATCGCTTGCTTTGTTACTCATATTACGGGCTTGATGGGCCCTCGTTTTTAGTTCGGGTTGGACTTGGATGGGCCACGGCTAGGAGCCCAGCAAGGGGAGGCAATCTCGGATCTTTTCTATTCACTCCATCGTCGACCTGCCTCGATCCCCTTTCTACCCAAACCCTGAACCCACGGAATGGAGGGCGAGACGCAGCCGCCGCCGGACAGTATGGAAGGCGAGGCGCGGCCGCCGCCGGCGTGTGTATCCAAGGTGCTCGACGACGACGACCTCCTGACGGAGATCATCATCCGCGTCGGCTTCCCCACCAGCCTCGTCCGCGCCGCCTGCGTCTGCAGGCGCTGGCTCAGCCACGCCTCCGACCGCGCATTTCTCCGCCGTTTCCGGGAGCTCCACCCGCCAAGACTCCTCGGCTTCTACCTTGCACAAGGCTATCCGTACGACGCCGCACGCTTCTTCCCGATGCTGCCTCAGCCCCCGGAGCTCGCTGCTGTCATCCGCCGCACAAACTTCAGCCAGAGGCCATTCTTTTCCAAAGAAGAAGGGGGTACCATGGTGGGCTGCTCCAACGGCCGCGTCATCACCCGCCGCCTAAACTTCAGCGTCCTCAACAACTGCGTCCTCGCCTACGAGCTTGTATTTGCAGTGCACAGCCCACTGTGCTATGACTATGACCATGGTATGGCCATCCTCCCAGGATTACAGCTCGGAATGCCCTGTTTGTACAATTGGGCACAACTCTTCTCCAAAGTAGAAAGGGATGGCTCGTCCTACTTTTATGTCACCGTGGAGGATACCATGGAACCTAAGATGAATGTGTATATGTGGCAAGCTGGTGATGATGCCTGGCACAAACATCTCACCTTGGGGTCAGACCGTCTTTTGCATCCACAATCTACTCCCAAAGGCGTACTCGTTGACAACAAAATCTATTTTGCGGCCGACAATGCAATTGTTATCCTGGATTTGACATCCTCAATCTTATTGACAACTCAGCTCCCACACGGGGTGGATTTTGATCTAGGCACCACCATGTTGTCGCGGGTCAATGATGGTTCTGGTCTATATCTCATCCATATCAAGGAGCTTCAACTTCATATCTGGCTCCACAATGGGGACAATTGGTTGCTGGTGGACACCATTTGCTTGAGCGAAACATTTGCTGGTTTGCTTGAGGATGAGCTTACTGTTGATATCCGGATAAACCATGTGGGGGACTATAATGGGTTTGTATTCTTGGAGATGGGTCGATCCGTACTCTACTTGGATGTCAACCGCAGGACGCTGTGTAAAGCGTACGAGATGACAACAGAGGAGAAATGTTTGGGTGATATCTATCCTTTTATGATGACCTGGCCTCCCATTTTCCCTACTCTCAGTCCTGCGAGGTTTGCCTTTTAACCTTTTGGTGATCTGTATAGTGTACTTGTAGAGTTTACATAGTTTTGCAATGTGCATTGTGCCTCTCACTGTTTAGTATAGCTATGGAGTGCTGTTACATACCCCCTCCGTCCCAAAATTCTTGTCTTAGATTTGTCTAAATACGGATGTATCAAGTCACGTTTTAGTATTAGATACACCCGTATCTAGAAAAATCTAAGACAAGAATTTTGGGACGGAGGGAGTATGTGATTGATTCTTTAGATCAAACAATACTAGTCAAGCCACATTATAGTATTCTTGCCGTGGGGTAATTTGAAATCACTTATGTATTGTTTCCTTAGGCCTTTTAACAATACTAGTTAAGCAAGATTAGTGAATGCTTGACGTAAGATGATTTGAAATCACCTCTGTATTGATTTACTGGGACATCTAACAATACTAGAGGCGGCATTAGTGAATGATTGATGTAAGATGATTTGAAATCACTTGTGTGCCGAGGAATATTGCAAGGTGTCTACTTGCGGTCATAGTAGGGTACCCTTGTGTGTGGTTTTCGGTGTGTAAAATGATGTTGTGGATAGGTAAGCGTAAAAAGAGAAGTAGGAGTTAAGGAGGGATACAGGTTTGTTTCCTAGTCACTAAAAGATTACAGAAGTCCCCCTTTAGATATGCTACCATAGTAGATCCGTGATTGACATTTACTTCCCTGGTGCTACTCGGACGGCTACATATATCCGAATCCAACTATCGCATGTATACTGTCAGTTTGTCACCCTTAATTAATAGGTTTCAGCGAAGCTAGTCATATTTCTGTGGGCTCAATATTAGTTGCAAAATTACACATGATAGTGTCGATGGTTCTTGTCGTTTGCTAGACGTGTACTGAAGTACTAGTATCAGACTATGGCAGACCACTCAATGGAATAGTTACTTTTGTTCAACCTTGTGCTGTTTCCAGAACTCAACCTTGTGCAATTTGTAGTCTTACACTTTACTGAACTATCAGTGCAGAATTGCAAATTGGACCTGCAAAAGTAGTATAAAACATCATGTAAGAGGATGAAGAGCTAAAAAGATGCCTAACCTTGTTATCTGTTAGAGTGTTGACCATTATGTTTTCTTGCACAAAAATAGACAGAGACCCATCAAGCCTGGAACTTGAGCTTCCCATTTTCTTAATATAATCATGGTGTAGTTTTGTACAGCCTACTTCTCAACTGTGAAGCTCAAGCTATGTATGAGATTGCTAATGCTTGTTTTTTCCCCTCAAATGTTTCCTAGTGGATCATATGTTCTTTTTCCCAAACGCAAGTGGTGGTATTTTTACGCTGTTGCTCTTGAGCTTATTCATGATTTGTGATCCAGATATATCGCAGTATTTTTTTTCCTTTTATATGACATTGCTAGTCCAAGCTATCAGTGGCTAGTTTATGTTTGTGTGGAATTTCTCCATCTGTAACCAGAGTTTTGGTTTGTTGGAATACAAACTATAAAATGGAAATACGTGTGACTGGGATATGAAAACGAAGGCATTTAATCTTTATTGCTGCAGACTTTGGAAATGAAAACTGCATTGCTTGACCAAATTCACCGCTTTAATTTATTAAGCGCACTAAACATTTAACTGTTGTTGGACTAGCCACTTGTCTTGTTAGCCCATCTTATATTTTGATGCTTAATGTGGCAAACTGAATTTATTCTGATGCTCAATAACCTCCATCTGGATACTTCCTCTGTTTCTCTGAAACAGGAATGCCACGTGAAGGGATACGAGGAAGCTTTTGGATGACTTGTGACTAAGGGCGCCATCAACGAAGAGCACAGGGGCTGCACATTTCGAAAGTACTCCCTCCATCCCAAAATTCTTGTCTTAGATTCATCTAGACAGGGAAGTATCTAACACTAAAGCGTGACTAGATAGTAGATACATCCGTATTTAGACAAATTGAAGACAAGAATTTTGGGACGGAGGGAGTAGTTGTTGTAGCCGTGTTCATTTTTACTGGTATAGCGGATCAATTAGGCAACAGTAGTGCCACTCTGTTAGCGACCAATTAATTCCTCTGTTTCGTCGTCTAGAAGACCTGTATGCCGAGTACCTCTCTTCTGTTTGTGTTGGTGTCTTGTGTGGTTCAACTGCTTGCTTTTGTTGTCGAACAGCAGATTTAGTACTGCTTCAGCTGTTAGTAGTGGTATTTCTGGAGAGGTGTCTTATTGTTCAGCATTGCAGATTCCAGTTAGGGATGTGTAGCTAGCTCTGGTGTAACAGTAAAAGCTTTGTTGAAGCCACAGTCTGTCTAATCTACATGGCACATGTGCTGGATCAGTATTCTTGTCGTGGTTGTAGTTCCAATTTTAGGGCTCCTTTGATTCAAAGGAATTGCATAGGATTTTTAGAGGATTTGGACCCTTAGGATTTTTTCCTGTAATGCTTGTTTGATTCGTAGGATTGGCATCCTTAGGAATTTTTTCATAGTATCCATTTGTACTACATTTTGAAGGAAAATTTCCATCCACTCAAACCTCTTTGTATAATTCTTTTGTTTTTCCTGCGCTATCCAGGGGCGGAGCCAAGGGGGGACGAGCCGCGTCGTATACGAAGTATGCAATTGTACGCCAGGTAGATTAAGCTACGTGAAACAGACTTAGGACTAAATGGCCCCCACTAACAATGCCCTCAAGGCTTGGAGCCCAGGAGCTTTCCTAGTTAAAGCCCATATGTATTTCTTGGTCAGCCCACGCTAGAGAAAACAAACAGCCAGGTAATTCTGGAATCTGACGAGGCCACGAACCCACGATCGAGGGCATCTATCGTTCGTTTCGGCGCCGAGCCGCCGTCCGCCGACACACCGGGCACACGCGCTCGCTTCACGTAGACGCCTAGGAAGTTCGACGATGGCATCTGTAAAACGGGTCAACACCGGCGCTGAAGGCAGAATAATCCTGCGGTGAGTCTCCTTAATTCCTTTGTTGATTTATACTGTGAAATATCGATGATGAAGTGATTCGCATCTGGCTCCAGAAGACTGGAAACCTTTTGCTTTAGATGGAATTAATTAGGTGTAGCAATTTCTTGTTTTATTCTCACAAATAAGTCCTGTATGCACTGATTTCATCATCCAAGTTTAAAATTTCGCTCTTAGTTTTAAATTTCACCCTTAGGACAACATAGCACGACTCACGTCAGATCTAAGGTATATCACCGGCTCATGTCTATGCTATCACAAATTACTATTATTATTAGATATGCACAAATTGTTAGATGCTTGTTTGTATTTTTGGGACTATTATAAATCTACCAGTTTGTATGCATGATGGCTAGAATGTCAAATTAGTTGATACACAAACTACCGATCAAATATTCTAGCACCAGTAAATTTAGTTAACAAGCTAGAATCGCCATATAGGATTATCAACTTTATTTTATGTGTTTTAGGTGTAAGAGCCACATTCAAACTAATAAACAAAAATACATTTTTCTAACTGCAAAATACATATTATTTTGTGTTCCTTTATGTATGGTCATTTTCAGAAGAAAAAAAAACTTTTATGTGTTCATTGTCTTCTTCGCCCCCCCTATGGTCAAATCCTGGCTCCGCCCCTGGCGCTATCAAACATTCTTTCAAATCCTGTAGGATACTATAGGACATGCCATCCTATTCCTACATTTTTCCTATTCCTTCATTTTGACAATCCTGCGAATCAAAGAGGCCCTTATTGTACTGGTAGAGAGGGGAACCAAAAGCAGTTGTCAGTAGGCTCAGGTGAATGCATCAGGTAAGAGTCGCAATTGTGCAGAAGTTTCTAAATACAAATCCTAGAGAAACATGCGCTGTAACCTGAGCCAGAAGATCTAGGCCCATGGGCCGGTGTGATCTGTGAATGGGCTGACACTATTCACACGATCGAAGATGTTCTGGGGTGCTCGACGCACGTATAATCCACCACA
The DNA here is from genome assembly GCF_018294505.1 of Triticum aestivum. Taxonomy (NCBI): domain Eukaryota; kingdom Viridiplantae; phylum Streptophyta; class Magnoliopsida; order Poales; family Poaceae; genus Triticum; species Triticum aestivum. The sequence continues at coordinate 754,849,248 of NC_057801.1, forward strand.
TGCACGGCGGCGGCGGCGGCTCGCTGGTGCTCATCCCCACAGCTGATCGTTGATGGTCCTCGTCGTCGTGCCGACGCCGTTGTAGAGCTTGTCGGGCATCAGCCTGCCATTGTTGAACTGACTATTGCGACACATCCCGCAGGCCATATGATCTCATTAGCCCGTAGGATCGTTGGTGCAAGGCCATGGGCGAATCTCACGGCTGCCCGCTCATCGTCATCGACGCAACCATTGACGCTATAGAACAGGAGAAGTGCTGTCATCAACGATCGACATTCATGCTATGTACTCCGTACGATGACAAGAGACTGAATTATGAAGTGATGAAGAAGGTGGTGGCCAATCCGTGAAAAGGTAGAGCTGGTTCGAAACCTCATGGACCCCAAGAACTACGCGGAACCATTGATGCTATAGAACACGAGAAGCGTTGTCCTCAATGATTGAAATTGATGCTATGTACGATGACAAGAGACTGAATTATGAAGTGGTGAAGAAGGTGGTGGCCAATCAGTGAAAAGATAGAACTGGTTCGAAACTTCATGGACCCCAAAAACTACGAAGAAGACAAAGGGGTTGCCTTATTAGCGACGGGCAGCAAATAGCCTGCCGATTTTAAGAGCTCTCGTGACTTTGGCAACATAGATGAGTAAATTACAAAAGACCACCACACATTAGGGGGCTAGATGGATATCAAAGCAACAATCATCTTTGACGAAAAAAACCCACGACGATTGGGGCATGGGTTGAACACATAACATGGTGTTTAGCATTTTAATAGTGAATTTGACCACTAGGGCCTACATAGTGTGACGCCCCTGATTTAATCGTACACCAATCATTGATTTAATCGTACACCAATCATACACGCAAATGTGTACGATCAAGATCAAGGACTCACGGTAAGATATCACAACACAACTCTAGACACAAATAAAATAATACAAGCTTTATATTACAAGCCAGGGGCCTCGACGGCTCGAATACAAGCTCGATACACAAGAGTCAGCGGAAGCAACAATATCTGAGTACAAACATAAGTTACACAAGGATGCCTTAAGAAGGTTGGCACAAAAGCAACAACGATCGAAGAGGCAAGGCCTCCTGCCTGGGACCTCCTAACTACTCCTGGTCATCGGCGATCTTCACGTAGTAGCATCCATCAGCGGTGGCATCTGGCTCCAGGGATCCACCATCTGGTTGCATCAACCGGAAAGAAGAAAGAAGGGGGAAAAGGGGTAGCAAAGCAACCGTGAGTACTCATCCAAAGTACTCGCAAGCATCAGATCTATACTAAGTATGCATTTGTATCAAAAGGAAGGGTTGTATCTGTGGACTGAACTGCAGAATGCCAGAATAGAGGGGGAAGGCCTAGCCTATCGAAGACTAGCATCTTCAAGCAGCTCCGAGCATCTTGCAGCATGTAGAAGAGTAAAGAATAGCAGTTTATAATTAACAAGCATGTTGTAACATTAATGCCCAGAGATCCTTCCTCGACTCCCTGCGAGAAAGCAACCCCGGAGCCACATATTTCAAGTATCCATTTATAGTTGTATAAGATCAGGATATAAGTCTGAACGTCCATTACCATGGACACGATATTCGAATATATAACTTCCCTACAGGAGTGCACCACGTTACCCAATACGCTCGATCACTCTGGCCGGACACACCTTTCTGGGGTCAATGCCCGGCCTCGGAAGATCAACACGTCGCAGCCCTACTTAGGCTCAGCAGAGAGGTCCCGTCGGTCGACATCCTAAGCACTCCGAGATCTTGGGCCCATCGCCCACAGCACTCCTGGTCGTTGTGTGCAGGGTGGATACCAGCACCGCCTCGGATGGCCAGCACGTTCCGACCGTGCCACAATGCTGAACTGGACGTCTGACAAAGCTTCGGCTGATACCACGACGTCGAGGCCCATAACTATTCTCGCGTGGTGGTTAGTGCGTAAAGGCCAGAGGCCAACTCAGAACAAATACCCAAACCATAGTGTATTATTAGCTTGCAGAGACGAGCAGAGACTCACGATCGAAAGTGACCCTGTCGCCCCGTCTCGCGGACTTACAACAAGGGCCTAGAATGCCCGACCATGCCATGTCATTATCTTGTGGGTGCTCTCTGGGCCCGCCCGACTTTCACCAAGGTTTCAAGTAAAGCCAATGTAACCGTGTGTCCAAACATCAAGGGGAAACCCAGAGGAATCACCCCCGGTGTATTCCACTCGATGTAATCATCAAGGTGAACATAAGAGGAACCACCCTCGAGGTTTACACTTGAGGTGTTGAACGACAGAGCCGTATCGGGAATGGTGAAAGAGGAAATCACCCTCGATAACCATGACCGAATAGCTACACTACAGAATTATCATCAGGAGTGCGTTATGAGGGATCACCCTCGACACTCGATAGTAGCTCTGCAGAGTCGAGCAACAAAAGGGGCGTGATGTGATGTGAGGTGTCGGGCTCTGATTGTCGATCACGTTGATCGAGTCATCGATGATGAAGCAGGGGCGACAAGGACAAGGTGGGGGTCACTGATGGATCACTAGCCAACCTATACTAAGCAGTTTAGGATAAGCAGGTAAGGTACAACAGCAGGTACAAAAGCAGGCTATGCATCAGAATAGGAGCAAACAATAACAGTAGCAAAATCTAATGCAAGCATGAGAGTATAGAATGGGCGATATCGGGATGATCAAAGGGGGGGCTTGCCTGGTTGCTCAGACAAGGAGGGTCATCGGTGACGTAGTCGATCATAGGGGCAGCATCAGTCTCGGGGTCTATCAGAGAGAAGAGGGGGAAGAACAATAAATATAAAGCAAACAAAGATCACGAAGCATAACATGGCAATATGACGTGCCGGGTGTGACCTAACGTATGGCTACATGATAAAGGGAAAGGGGGAAATCAATCGAGAATGTTTTCCCGGTTCCGGACCTGTGTCAGACAAAAGACTGGAGGGGGAATGTTCCATGTTCAGATAGTTAGAGGCATCTGACAGGTAAACGGATCGCGCACCCGGATTCGTTGGATTTTTCTGAGCAACTTTCATACATAAACCTTTTTCATCTGACTTACGGTTTATTTCCTATTAATTTTCAAAGTTTTAAACAATTTCCTAGAATTACTCAAATTAACAGAAAAGAAATATGATGTCAGCATGACGTATGTGTGACATCAGCAGTGAACAGTCCGGTTGACTGGTCAAAACTGACACGGGGGCCCACTTGTCATAGACAGTGGGTTAAACAGAGTTCAAACTAATCTAAATTTAGTTAGTAAAACTACTGGGCCCACCTGTCAGTGTCTAGTTAAGCTAATTAATTTATTTTAAAATCCTTTAGCTATTTAGTGGAGGTGGGGCCCATTTGTTAGCAGCTGGGATGGTCCAGTCAGCAGAGCTGACCGGTCAACTGGCTGGCCGGGCCCCTGGGGCCACGGGTCAGTGACCTAGGTGGTGGCCCAGGGTTGACCCCACACGGCGCCAGCTTAGCGGAGCCGCCGGAGTGGCTCCGGCGAGCTCGTGCGCGGCGGCCGAACGCCGACGAGGTCAGAAATTGTCTACGGTTCATCGTTTCACGCGATTTTTCTTGCGCTCGAACGAGTGGAGCAGCGCGCATCGCGTGTGCCAGCGGTTGGACACGGAGGTGGCCGGAGCGACGCCGGCGACGACGGGGGGCGACAGAGCTCTCGGGCTTGAGCGGGTTCGGCGTTAGAGAGTGCGAGCGGCCAAAGTAACTGTGAGGGGCTTGATGGGATTCTCTCGATGGGATTCGCTAGTAGCTCGAATTCGAGTATCAGGATTCGGTTACAGATGAACTAGGGATTACAAGAATGGGGAATCGGGGAGGAAGTAGGCAGCCGCCGTTGCCATTCGCCCGATCCACTGGATGGTTGGCTGGGAGGACGAGACTAGGTTAAGAAGTGGCAGCAGCTGGGCCGGGCCACCTCACACCCACTTCGGCCCACTCACTCGTGGGTTGGTCTTGCGAGCCCACGGCAGTCTTGGTGGCGTGGGCGAGACGTTGGAGTCGCTGCTTGGTGGGGTCGCCATGTCAGGTGTGCTGACATCCCCCCTTCTTGAGCAGAAGCTTGGCCCCAAGCTTCAGCGGCTGGGAATCGAGCTTGCAAAGCCACTTTGTCCTCCCATGAATCAGCCACTGCTGCAGAGTTGGACCACCGGACCAGCACTTGTTCCACCATAGCCCCGCGCCGTTTGCGCCAGCGACGCTCAAGGACTACCACTGGCACTGAAGGTATGTCAGAATAAGTTGGAAGCTCACTGGAAACTGTCATACCTGGGCCAAGTGCTCGCTTGAGCTGAGATACATGGAAGACAGGATGCACTTGCGCATGAGGTGGTAACTGGAGCCTGTAGGCCACCTCATTGATCCGCCCAACAATCTGGAAGGGTCCAAAGAAGCGGAAGGCCAGCTTGTGACAGGCGCGGGGAGCTACTGAAGTTTGAATATAAGGTTGCAGCTTGAGGTAAACTGAGTCACCTACTTCAAAGGCCCTGAATGATCGTTTTCTGTCAGCCTGTTGTTTCATGCACTGCCTTGCTCGGTGTAGATGCTGTTGAAGGAGGTCTTGCACAACGACGCATTCATCCAGCCAGGAAATAAGGGCCGGCACTAAACAAGCCGTCGTTGTAGTAATCCCCCATTGCCGTGGTTCATGCCCGTACATAGCACGGAAAGGTGACATTCCAATGGCAGAATGATGGGAAGAATTGTACCAAAACTGTGCAAGAGGAATCCAGTAGCTCCATCGACGGGGACACGCGTGCGTGAAGCATCGAAGGAAGGTTTCCAGGCACTGATTGACCCTCTCCGTCTGGCCATCCGTCTGCGGGTGGTTGGCTGAACTCATTCTGAGACCGGTGCGTGCATACTTGAAGAGCTCTTGCCAAAAATGACTCGTGAACACCGGATCACGGTCAGACACGATCAACCCCGGGAATCCATGTAACTGTAGACTTGGTTCATGTACAGTAGTGCCACTTTGGCGGCTGTATAAGGGTGTGCTAGGGGCAGGAAGTGAGCAAATTTTGTCAACTTATCGACGATCACAAGAATGCAGTTCACCCCTCCAGAAGTTGGGAGTCCGTCAATGAAATCCATTGTGATCATCTCCCAGGATTCCTTGGGCACCGGTAGGGGCTCGAGCAGGCCAGGGTAAGCGGCTCGGTCTGGCTTTGCCTGTTGGCATGTAGGGCAACAACCAACATAGTGCTGAATGTGTGTTTTCATTTTGGCCCAAGCAAAGAGGCGGCGTACTCGTCGCCATGTTACTGGAAAGCCCGAGTGTCCTCCAAGGGGGGTATCATGAAACGCCCGGATCACCTGTTGCTGCATTGCTGTGCTAAAACCTAGCCAGATGCGTCCTCTGAACCGTAAGATGCCCTGCTCAAGAGTAAAGCGCCCTTTTGGATCTGCTCGAACAGCTAACTACTCCAGCAGTTTCTGGGCTTGTGGGTTTGAATTGTAGCTGGCAATGATGTCTTCCATCCAACTGGGTTGACAAGACGATATTGTTTGCAATTGCTCAGTGTGGGTGGCACGGGAAAGAGCATCGGCCCCCACATTTTCTGTCCCTTTCCTGTATTTGATGGTGTAGCGAAGACCGAGCAGTTTGGTAAATGCTTTTTGCTGCCAGGGGGTCGTGAGTCTTTGTTCTTCTAAACGTACTAGGCTCTTTTGATCAGTCCGTATGACGAACTCGCTGTGTTGAAGATATGGCGCCATTGGTCCACAGCTACTACCACTGCTAGGTATTCCTTTTCATAGGTGGACAACCCACGATACTTGGGTGACAAGGCCTTGCTCATATAGGCAATTGGGTGCCCCTGTTGCTGCAGAATTGCCCCGACGCGAGCATCGCATGCATCTGTTTTGATGACAAAAGGCTTTGAGAAGTCTGGTAGGGCAAGTACCAAAGCAGTAACAAGGCCTTGTTTCAGCAGTTGGAATGACTCCTCAGTCGCTTGCGTCCAGACAAAAGGAGTTCCTTTCTTGAGTAAGTTGAACATTGGCCGTGCCATAATGCCAAAGTGTCGTACAAACCGACAGTAGTATCCTGCCAAGCCCAGAAAACGTCTGACCTCCTTAACATCCACCGGTGTAGGCCATTGAGCTACTGACTGCACTTTGCTTGGCTCGGTGGCCACACCTTTGTCACCGATCACATGACCCAGATAAGATAGCTGGCGCTGGCCAAAACAGCATTTCGAGGCCTTGACCTTCCAATGGTCCCGACGCAGCAGTTGCAAATCTTGTGCCAGGTGTTCAGCATGGTCCTTCAGGGTACGACTGAAGACTAGAATGTCATCAAAGAACAATAGCACACATTTGCATAGGAGAGGATGCAAGGTATCAGTAACAGCTCCTATGAACGTGGCCGGTCCTCCCGCTAGTCCAAATGATAGCACCAAAAACTCAAAGTGCTCGGAATGAGTTGTGAAGGCCGTTTTGTATTCCTCACCGTCTGCAATGTGGATCTGATGGTACCCTGCTCGAAGGTCAAGCCTGGAGAACCAGACTGCTCCGTGTAGTTCGTCGAGCAATTCCTCAATTACTGGCACATGGAATTTGGGCACCGTGGTCATCACAATGAGATGGCGATAATCCACACAGAGGCGCCATGTGTCGTCCTTCTTTTTCACTAGGATCACCGGGGATGCAAAGGGACTAGCGCTGCGTCTGATGACACCCTGTTTGAGTAGGTTTGCCACTTGTTCCTCGATCTCTGTCTTATGCTCAGGCTTGTGTCGGTATGGGCGAATGTTCATCGGCTGTGCCCCTGGCACCAGTGGTATGTGATGATCACAGTTATGCCGCGGGGGGAGCCCTTCCGGCTCTTGAAAAGCATCAGGATATTGCTCCAGGATGGCCTGAATGCATTCGGGGGTAGCTTCCTGCGCTTCTCCATCCCCCAAGGTAACTTGATACAACTGGACCATGTGTGAGATAGCTCCTTGGCGACACAAGCTGCTTAACTGCATACTGTTGATAACCGGACAAGAAGAAGTGGATGGATGACCATGGATATGCACTACCCCACTAGGTGATGGGATAGCAATGTGCTTGCCCTTCTAGTCGACAGTCATCGGGCTATTTTGCTCCAACCAGTCCATTCCAAGTATGGCATCATAAGTACCCAATTCCAGGACCTTCATATCATTCAAAAATTCATGCCCTTGGGAAAACCACTTGCACTGAGGAATAGAAGCTCGACATTGGAGTTCTCCTCCACCTGCCACTTTGACACGCCCAACACGAGCCAATGGAACAACTCCTTCCAATTTTGCAGCCAGATGAGCATCTACAAATGATGTAGAGCTGCCGGAGTCCACTAGCATGAGTATTTCGTGCCCCTGGAGCCATGCATGAACTTGGAGTGCCTTTGGCGAGGTGTCACCTGACAGAACATGCTTGGAAATGGCCATAGCAGTCTCCACCGGCTGCGTTTGCTCGTTATCAAGGACAAAGTCGATGCCGAAGAGCTCCAGAAGTTCCTCGACCACATGGAGTTGTACGATGGTGGGGCAAGTATGATCATGACCCCAGCGCTCACCGCACTTGAAGCATAGCCCTCGAGCACACCGATATTCATGCAGCGCCTTGACCTTGGAGCTGTCCACGCGGGCGTCGTCGAGCCCACGGCGATCAGTAGCTGCGGGTGCCACTGTAGCAGGCGTCGGGCGTGGTGGAGGAGGCGGTAGAGGAAGCGCTCCTCCTGGTCGCGGCCCCATGTCCGCCGCATGCGATGGTAGCAGCGGTGGTGCTATCGACGAGGCGCATCCTGTGACTTCCTCCTGGAGTAAGGCAAGTGAACACGCCATATCCAGATCAGGTGGTCTCTGCACCAGAACCACCGCACGGATGTCCGCCCGTAGACCCTCGACAATACGAGTCAAGTAAAAGTATGGATGAGTATTGTCAGAATATGAGACCAAATGATTCATGATCGATTCAAAACGCTCAATGTAATCTGCAACAGAAGTGGTCTGTCGAATCGTACAAAATTGATGAATCAAGTGCTAGTGTCTATCTCGACCAAACCATGTACAGAGTAAAGCAGCAAAGGATTCCCAATCAAAGTCAGACAACTTGTTCTGAACCGATTGCAACCAGATAGACGCAGTGCACGAAAAATTGAGTGCAACCATGGGAACCCAAAATGTGGAGTGAATTCCAAACATGCTGAAGTACTGCTCACATAACGTCTTCCACAGTTTTGGGTTCTCGCCGGCGAACTGTGGGAACACCACAGAAGGATGGGCTTGCCCCAATCCGGCGAGCAATTGACTTGCATGCGAGAACAGGGAAATTACAGGACCGGGCGACTGCAGGGAATACTAACCAGTGCCCGGGAGGGGCGCTGGCGGCGTGGCCAGCACATGCTCCCGGTGGAGGAAGGCGTCACGGTGGTCATCTGACCCGTGTGGCTACACCTGCGCGGTCGGTTCGGCGCCAGGATGAACGTCGGCCGCAGCGAGGGAGGGAGCAGTCACCGACGGTCCCTGCGGTGCCACACCGAGCGTTGCCGCCGCAGGCGGTCGCCCTTGTTGCAGTTCCGCCACCGCATCGGTGAGCTGATCGACACGACGCTCGAGATCGGGCCGCCACGCAACCAGATCGTCCAGCTTGGCCGTGTGCGCGTGGATCGCGGTCGTGTTACCTCGGAGCTCGATGCGGAACTCGTCCATGGACTTGGTGATCTTGTCCATGTACTCCTTCATGGTGGGATCCATGGCCTCGATCTGTCCACGGGCTTGACGAAGACGCCTGGTTCCGATGAACAGAGCCAGATCGGAGCAGGGAAGGGGGTGGTGGTTGTCTCTGATACCAGATGTGAGGGGCTGGATGGGATTCTCTCGATGGGATTCGCTAGTAGCTCGAATTCGAGTATCAGGATTCAGTTACAGATGAACTAGGGATTACAAGAATGAGGAATCGGGGAGGAAGTAGGTAGCTGCCGTTGCCATCCGCCTGATCCACTGGATGGTTGGCTGGGAGGACGAGACTGGGTTAAGAGTGGCAGCAGCTGGGCCGGGCCACCTCACACCCACTCCGGCCCACTCACTCGTGGATTGGTCTTGCAAGCCCGCGACAGTCTTGGTGGCGTGGGCGAGCCGTTGGAGTCGCTGTTTGGTGGGGTCGCCATGTCAGGTGTGCTGACAGTAACCAACTAGGCAGGGTCTAAGGTGCACTAGGAGCACGCTAGGGCAGTCAGCCGAGCTCGTAGCGGCAGCAATGGCTGTGGCCGGAGCACGGTTGTGGTGGTGGTCGTGCACGTGCCCGAAGGCGAGCAGGAAGAGGAGGGAGGAGAGGCTAAGCTCACCGTGCGGACGCAAGGAGGCCCCGTGAGTGAATGGGAGCACAGAGGGAGGCCGCGGTCGACAGGAATCACCGGCAGCCGAGGCGGAAGGGGACGAGGTGGATCTGACATTGAGGTGCCTTCCGGCTCCAACGGCGGGCACCGGTCGACGTGGAGGAGGACGGCGGATGCCTATGGCATGTTGGCGATGCAGGGTGATGACAGTGGCCGCGAGGTCGACGCGGCGACGGCGGCGGGCGCGCTCGGGCAGTGGGGAGAAAAGGGCGAGCGTGAGCAAGGGAGAGTGAGGAGAAATATCTGCGGGAGGGGGGAGGGGGATCTGACAAGGCCGAGAGGTGAGTGGAGGTAGGTGGGGAGGAGGTCGAGGCATCAAGGGGAGGGGTCGACCTTATCCTCTCCGGGGAGTCGCCGTCGAGGCGGTCCGGCGGGGCTCGCCCCTATTGCGACCTCGGTCGGGGGAACAGGGGGAGAAGGCGACCCGGGGAGGGGCTGGGCCGGACCAGCTGGAGTGGGCCAAGGCTCGGGCTAGGCACTGTGCACTTGGCCCAGTGCACAGTGGCTTGTGCTCTTTCTCTTTTCTTTTTTAACTTTTGCCTTTTCTTTTAACAACTTTCTGTTATAGCTATTTTAGGCCATTTAGGCACTTTGCAAAAATGTTGGTTCACCACCAGTATTGTCAAAAGAATATTTGCCACATGATGAACATTTTAGTTTTCATGTTTGAGCAATTTTGAATTCCACTTAGAATTTGAATTTGAATAGTGATTTGGATCAATTGAAGATTAGCAACAGTATCATGATGACATGGCACCATTAACAGGGATTACTGTAGCATGACACCAGAGGTGTTACAAATCTCCTCCACTACAAGAAATGTCGTCCTGAGATTTAAGTGCGGAAGTAAAGAATAATTCCGGGAGAACTGACCCTTATAGGGTTAATTATCTGGTGAACAATTCAGGGAATGAGGCAGAGGTATCTCCCGAGTTGAAACTTAATAAAACATCGAGAGCAAAGTATGAAGGTACAATAAGGAGTTTCAAGGAAATGGACAAACGATCGATACCTGAACAGAGTGTGAGAACGGGGTTCAGAGCATCGGGAATAGATCATCTCTCGGAAGGTGTCTCGTGACAACACACAAAGCCAGGAGCAAATGATACTTCGGAAAAAAGGATATACAAGAGAGTCAGGTCCGATCCTGCGGAACTGTGGGTTATGAGCCCACCATGTGGGTTAAAAGTAAAAAGGGGGGAGGGTCGATAGTAAGGCATGTCAGATGATAGACTGTCAGCTATGTTGCCAACCACGTTGGTACCAAGGGCGAGGGACGAAGAGAACTATTTTCCTGCTCGTTGAACGAGGCGGACCAGTAGGCAAAGTTCTCATCCATCGGTGGTTACCGGAATGTCATCAACATTAGTAACAGGGTCATACTGACCGAATTGTACCTTGAGGCGTTTTTATAAGCAGGGAATTTTTTGCTTAGATCATATAGATCGCAAGAAAGGTTAAACAAGACAATGGAAAGGAAATGTGTTTAAACACATATTTCAGGGGTATATCCTTCCCAAGGACAAGCAGAGTATGATATCCATGATAAGACATCAAGTTCAAAAGCATTTCGATAAAGGGGGCGAGGGAAGAATCATGATATTACACATACAACGGTGTTTGGATAATAGATCAAGAAACATTCGACTATGTGCTTCTAATGTTTTTGTTGATATTCGGAATACCTCAGTCATGCTTCGAGGTAGCATTAACATGGTGTTCCAAGTAGGGGTGGAGTTGAAGATCACAAGAAACACTCAAAGAACGATTGCTGGAATAGCAAGGAGTCCAAGGTATAACCAAGACATGATCAAACATGTGTTGGAAAGAAGACAAGAGGGTTGTCAATGATAACTCAAATCATTGAAGGTCAAGGATGGTATTTCTTGTTGGGATCCACAGTAGGGTGCGTCGATTGAAAATTAAAAATTCCTACGCGCAGAACAACCAAGAACATGCTACGGGAGATGGATCACAGTTTGTTACCACTAGACGCGCAGTGCCGTGCAGTGGAAGTAGAGTTGAGGCAGCGCGTCCGCGTGGATCGTCTCCTCCTCGTCTGATCTCCCTCGAACAACCGGTCGTCCGATCCCAAGTACAAGTTCACCGGAGCGGCGCAAGTGCACCGCCTCTAACGGTATCCGCGCGTGCAGGAGGAACACCGTGCGGCGGACTGCTAGATCCGATCACACAGTCGGCGGCGAGTGGAGGTGGCTATTCGCAACACATGCAAAGCCCTAACGACGGCGCCAAAGCGATCAACCAAATAAGTGCGCTGCACCTCCACCTTATATAGGCGTCCGTCGCGGGCTCAACACTTGGGCCTCGCACGGACCCTAAAGCCCAAAGTCTACTTGGTCATGTTCCTAGTCCAATTTGGATCACATCCGACCAGTGTCCTACGAACCGACCTCGTAGGTTCCTTCCCTTAAGCGCGCGACCCCTTAGGTTCAAGTCAGCTTGGTCACAGTTCAGATCACCTCCGACCTGCACGGTTGGTAGCGGCCTCTAGCAAGGCGTGCCGACCACCAAGCAGACTATGAAGCTGGTTAGACGAACATGTACAACATGTCACACTTCTGTTCCCTTTGCCTCACGATATATGTTGTCGGGCTCAAGGCGAGACTGTCATCCTTGTGCTAGCCCGACCTCTTTCTCGTTCCAGTGATACCGACCACAAACCGGATTATCTCATAATCCCTGTCGCATGGCCATGCTTATCCTGGTTGGATCACATGAGGGGCCCAGAGTATATCTCTCCTGATCGGAGGGGCAAATCCCATCTTGCTCGACCATGTCTCGCAACATGGACTGGACATACCCGAAACCTACCTTTGTAACTACCCAGCCACGAAGTAGCGTTTGGTCGGCCCAAAGCAAGTCTGTCACCATCCCGAGAACATGCGTCAGCTCAAGTCTTAGGACATAGAACCTATGTTGTACTAGAGACTCATAGATGGCATATCGCTGTGTCTCATAGTTGGGTCTGTCCTACTCGGACCTTATCTCGACTCGGATCCGACTACATCGAATCCGACCAGACCTTTCCAAGTCCATATTATCCGGTTAGCATCCAATGCTCCATGGCTAGTGAGACCAAGCCATCGACCGTATCATATGCTAGTCTAGTCGGCTGCGTGTCCACACAACCCTTTCGACTAGGGACCTTTTAGGATAGTCATCATACAATGCATAGTCCCACAAACAAGTCACGTACTTGCTGATACACATCATTGATAATGTCCAAGGACTATCTTTATTCATAAACACATAGGAAATATCATCATACATGATTGCCTCTAGGGCATATCTCCAACAGTCTCCCACTTGCACTAGAGTCAATCAAATAGACATCGAATGCCCATAGCTCTAACGTGCCCCTCATGCTTGGGTTGTGGAAGCGGCTTAGTCAACGGATCTGCAACATTTGCATCCGTGTGAATCTTGCATAACTCTACATCACCATTCTTTACGATCTTTCGTATCAGGTGATATTTCCGATCTATGTGTCTGACCTTGTGGTGATTCCTCGGCTCCTTGGCTTGTGCGATGGCACCAGAATTATCACAATAAAGGTCCAACGGTTTCACCGAGGCTGGGAAAATACCAAGATCATCCAGAAAATGCCGGATCCAAACACCTTCCTTTGCAGCTTCACAAGCCGCAATGTATTCGGCTTCTGTGGTAGAATCGGCCACCGTATCCTGCTTGGAACTCATCCAGTGCACTGCTCCTCCGTTCAGGACGTACACGAATCCGGACTGTGATCGACAATCATCTCTGTCGGTTTGGAAACTAGCATCGGCGTAACCCCTTACGACGAGCTCTTCCTCACCTCCATAAACTAGGAACATCTCTTTAGTCCTTTTCAGGTACTTCAAAATAGTCTTTACCGCTGCCCAGTGACTCTCACCTGGGTTGGCCTGGTATCTACTTGTTAGGCTTATTGCAAAAGCAACATCAGGCCTTGTACATATCATGGCATACATGATGGATCCGATTGCCGAGGCATACGGAATCCTACTCATCCTGCTTCGCTCATCAGATGTCGAAGGACTCTGAGTCTCGCTTAGCCTTATACCATGTGAGAGTGGCAAGAACCCTTTCTTCGCCTCACTCATGTTGAACCGCTTCAACACTTTATCTATGTACGTGCTCTGGCTTAAGCCGAGCAGCCTCCTCGATCTATCTCTATAGATCTTAATGCCTAAAATATAGACTGCTTCACCAAGGTCCTTCATCAAAAACTTGCCATTAAATGATTCCTTGACCGAGTTTAGCATCGAAACATTGTTCCCGATCAACAATATGTCATCCACATACAAGATCAAAAACACTATCGAGCTCCCACTTAACTTCTTGTATAAACAAGAGTCCTCTTCGCTTTTGATGAAACCGAGACCAGTGACGACCTCATCAAAACGAATGTTCCAACTCCGAGATGCTTGCTTCAACCCATAAATGGATCTCTTGAGCTTGCATACCTTACTAGTGCTAGTCGGATCGACAAAACCCTCGGGCTGTATCATATACACGTCCTCGGTTAAATTTCCGTGAAGGAAAGCCGTTTTGACATCCATCTGCCATATCTCGTAATCAAAATATGCAGCTATAGCTAGTATGATCCTCACCGATTTCAGCATCACTACCGGCAAGTAAGTCTCGTCGTAGTCAATTCCTTGAACTTGTCCATAACCTTTAGCGACAAGCCAAGCTTTGTGGATCTGAACATTTCCATCCACATCGGTTTTCTTCTTAAAGACCCATTTGCAACCAATGGCCGTTACGCCAGGTGGCGGATCAACCAAGTCCCAGACTTGATTCTCATCCATGGACTTTAACTCGGATCTCATGGCCTCCAGCCATGCCTCGGAATCTGGGCTCACCATCGCTTCCGCATACGTGGCCGGCTCGTCGCTTTCTAGCAACAATACATCGCGCACTCTGCGCAATCTTTCCGACCTTCGTGGTTCCGGTGCCGCTTCCACTACGGGTTCCCTGACTGACTCCGGTATGATCTCATCACCAGCCGAGCCGTCCCCGAGTGGTCCTCGAATTTCTTTGAGTCGGACCGTCCTCCCACTGGCCTCCCGACTGAGAAACTCTTTCTCAAGGAAAACCCCGTTCCGAGCAACAAACACTTTGTTCTCTTCCTGGTTGTAGAAGCTATATCCCAAGGTTTCCCTCGGATATCCCACGAATATGCATTTATCCGATTTAGGTGTAAGCTTGTCTGACATAAGTCGCTTCACAAATGCTTCACAACCCCAAATCTTTAGAAAAGACAAATTGGGACTCTTCCCGGTCCACATATCATGTGGTGTCTTGTCTACAGATTTTGATGGTACCCTGTTAAGTGTGAAAGCTGCAGTTTCTAGAGTGTATCCCCAAAATGACAAGGGCAAATCCGATTTGCTCATCATAGACCGGACCATGTCCAACAAAGTCCTATTCCTCCGTTCCGACATGCCGTTTCTCTATGGCATACCCGGAGGTGTGAGCTGAGGTACTATACCTCGGTTTTTCAGATGATCATCAAACTCCTGGCTCATGTACTCACCTCCACGATCAGATCGTAGAAGTTTTATAGTCTTGCCGAGCTGATTCTCTACCTCATTCTAAAACTCTTTGAACTTTTCAAGAGTCTCTGACTTGTGCCTCATCAAATAGATATATCCATATCTACTCAAGTCATCGGTAAAAGTCACGAAGTACTGATAGCCACCTCTGGCAGTTGTGCTCATTGGACAACACACATCACTGTGTATAAGCTCCAACAGCTCGGACGCGCTCTCGCAACTCTTCGCAAAAGGAGACTTAGTCATCTTGCCGAGCAAGCATGATTCACATGTCTCGAACGACCTGAAGTCGGACGAAGTTAGGAGCCCATCATCATGGAGCTTCTTCATGCGTTTTAGACTAATGTGTCCAGACGGCAATGCTAGAAGTATGTCGGATTTATCTCATTAGGCTTATGCCTCTTGACATTCACGTTATAGACCGGTTCCCGTTCTAGATTCAATATAAATAGCCCATCAATAATGGGTGCATAGCCGTGGAACATACCATTCAAAAATATCGAACAACCATTGTCCTTTAAATTGAATTCATAACCTGACTCATCAAACATGAGGCAGAAATAATGTTCCGACTAAGTGCAGGAATGTAATAACAATTATTCAATTCCATAATGAATCCGGAACGAAGCTGGAGCTGCATCATGCCGACCCCCAACGCAGCAACTCTTGCTTTGTTGCCGACCCTGATGTCAATCTCCCCTTGTGCCACACGCGTAGTTCTTACCAGCCCCTGCATCGAGTTGCAAATATGAACAACCGATCCGGTATCAAATATCCAAGAGCTACTAGGTATGTCAGCAAGGTAAATGTCTATAACATATGCAACAAGTGTACCTTTGCCTGAAGCAGCATTCCTGGCCTTCTTGCCATGCTCTGCAAGACACTTGCTACAGTTCCTCTTCCAGTGACCGGTCTCCTTGCAGTGAAAGCAAACGGTCTTCGAGTCTGGTCCAGACTTCGGCGCAGTGGCGGAGGTTACCGTCTCCGTGCCCTTTGCCTTAGCCTTTTTCTTGGACCAACTCTTCTTGAACTTAGCCGATTTCTGCACCATCAACACTTGATGCGTGCCTTTCTTAATATCCCGCTCTGCCACTTTGAGCATCCCATGCAATTCAGTGAGCTTCTTATCCATGCCATGCATATGATAGTTCGAGATGAACGTCCCATAGCTGGGCGGAAGAGAACCCAGAACAACATTAGTAGCCAGCTCATCCAAGAGCGGGAAGCCCAAACGATCCAAAGCTTGCACATATCCGATCATCTTGATCACATGTGGGCTCATTGGATCACCTTCCTTCAGCTTGCAATCCATCAAGATCGCCAGATGTTGAACCTTTCGGTCCTAGCCTGTGTCTGAAACATGCTCTTGAGACTCTCGATCATATCGTAAGCCTCAACATTTTCGAAATGCTGTTGCAAATCAGGCTCCATACAAGTTAGCATCAGACAGCTGATCCCCGTTGATTCATCAACGAGTTTCTGGTAGGCATTCTTAGTTGTGGCATTAGCATTATCAGCAGGTTCCTCTAGAAGTGGATCCTCTAGAACATGTTCCTTTTTATCATGCTTGAGAACAATTCTCAGATTTCTATACCAGGTGGTAAAGTTTGTTCCATTCAGTTTATCCTTTTCCAGAATTGATTTCAATGCAAAGTTGGGTTGAGCAGGTGGTGCCATTGATCTACAACAGAAAATATGCAATCACTAAGCAATGTGTTTATGTAGAGTAATTCGCCTAAACAAAAAATACTCCCACTGAAGTTGGCATCCCTCCGCAAACTCTCAGTGATTCAGGATCCGACTAGCGCATGCGACTAGTGAGCTTTAGCATCACTGCTAGCCAACATACCTATCCGGTAAGCAACTCCTTGCTAATCGTATCTCTATACGACTGCTATCGGTCGGGAAGGTATCTCACACCCCGGCTCCCAACCTTGTTTGCCACAAGGCCCAAAACCGTTTTGATAGCCTTGTCAAGTTAACCTGATGCAGTGCATGTCCTTGTCCAACACGAACCCTTTAGTTCAAGGACACCTAGTAGCACCCCAATTTTATGAGCCCACTATTAGACGTACTTGACATGCGAAGGTGCAACATCGGGGATGGCAATTCGCTTGATATTCCTGAGGGATCTTTCTACCATTCTAACATGCATAGACACAAAGAAGCATAGCAATCACATATAGACATATATTGTGAAATAGTATGGCTCCTTCATGGACGTTCTTCCAGGTCGGCTCCGACTCCGATGACCATCTAGGAACTCCATCTTGTTTATCACGCCGGGACACCAAGCCACCAACCTGATCTCTATAATCCAACTACTACAACTAGTAATGACTTTCACATAGAGTCACAAGTCGACATGCAGGTCGTTATACAATATAATGACAGCACTTTGGCTCCTGCCGGCTGACAAACATGACACACAGGCCACGTATAAATTACACACATGCATCACATACACATGAGCCATACTATTCACATCAAACCCTGCAAAATAAAGTTATGCATAGAATCACATTCTACCGGTTTGTGTGATCATGTACGAAATACAAGGCACTACGCACACAACGGTCCCGCTAGCCGGTTAGCGGGCGGGGTTCGAAGGGGCGGCGCCCCTCGCGGGTGCGGGCAGCGCCCGACGTTTTCGGAAATCACAGATCGCATCTGAACTCCGTTCTCGCCGAATTTTCTGATCTGACCGATCATATCGATCATCGTGAATCCGATTCGGATTTACGTTTCACTGTTAACCCCGATGGCGGATGACCGACCGGTAGGGGTAGATCGTGTCACGACCTCATTGATCCCGATTGACAGAAAACATAGCCTCAACGATCCCCATGTGCAGTTGATCACATCAACCGTGCACATAGCCGATCTTATCAACGACAACAGATCTCATCTGTTGCCTCCACATATCTAATATGCATACGATCTGAATCCAAATCCTATAGCAGAGTCTCTGATACCACTGTTGGGATCCACGGTAGGGTGCGTCAACTGAAAATTAAAAATTCCTATGCGCAGAACAACCAAGAACATGCTACGGGAGATGGATCACAGTTTGTTACCACTAGACACGCAGTGCCGTGCAGCGGAAGTAGAGTTGAGGCAGCGCGTCCGCGTGGATCGTCTCCTCCTTGTCCGATCTCCCTCGAACAACCGGTCGTCCGATCCCATGTACAAGTTCGCCGGAGCAGCGCAAGTGCACCGCCTCTAACGGTATCCGTGCGTGCAGAAGGAACACCGTGCGGCGGACTGCTAGGTCCAATCACACAGTCGGCGGCGAGTGGAGGTGGCTATTCGCAACACATGCAAAGCCCTAACGACGGCGCCGAAGCGATCAACCAAATAAGTGCGCTGCACCTCCACCTTATATAGGCGTCCGTCGCGGGCTCAACACTTGGGCCTCGCACGGACCCTGAAGCCCAAAGTCGACTCGGTCACGTTCCTAGTCCAGTTCGGATCACATCCGACCAGTGTCCTATGAACCGACCTCGTAGGTTCCTTCCCTTAAGCGCGCGACCCCTTAGGTTCAAGTGAGCTTGGTCACAGTTCGGATCACCTCCGACCTGCATGGTTGGTAGCGGCCTCTAGCAAGGCGTGCCAACCACCAAGCAGACTATGAAACTGGTTAGGCGAACATGTACAACATGTCACACTTCTGTTCCCTTTGCCTCACGATATATGTTGTCGGGCTCAAGGCGAGACTGTCATCCTTGTGCTAGCCCGACCTCTTTCTCGTTCTAGTGATACCGACCACAAACCAGATTATCTCATAATGCCTGTCGCATGGCCATGCTTATCCTGGTCGGATCACACGAGGGGCCCAGAGTATATCTCTCCTGATCGGAGGGGCAAATCCCATCTTGCTCGACCATGTCTCGTAGCATGGGACTGGACATACCCGAAACCTACCTTTGTAACTACCCAACCATGGAGTAGCGTTTGGTCGACCCAAAGCAAGTCTGTCACCATCCTGAGAACATGCGTCAACTCAGGTCTTAGGACATAGAACGTATGTTGTACTAGAGACTCACAGATGATATATCGCTGCGTCTCATAGTTGGGTCTGTCCGACTCGGACCTTATCTCGACTCGGATCCGACTACGTCGAATCCGACCAGACCTTTCCAAGTCCATATTATCCGGTTAGCATCCAATGCTCCATGGCTAGTGAGACCAAGCCATCGACCGTGTCATATGCTAGTCTAGTCGGCTGTGCGTCCACACAGCCCTTTCAACTAGGGACCTTTTAGGACAGTCATCATACAATGCATAGTCCCACAAACAAGTCACGTACTTGCTGATACACATCATTGATAATGTCCAAGGACTATCTTTATTCATAAACACATAGGAAATATCATCATACATGATTGCCTCTAGGGCATATCTCAAACAGTTCTCACCATGAATTCAATTATCATCTCAACGGAAGTCAAAATGTTGATGCTGATCATGACGCATTTGTTGAGAGGCTCTATGAAGATTCCATCGAGGAGCGATGCCATCAAGCAACAGGAAGGATGAAGCGAAAGGCTATGGGAACCACGGATACGACACAAGCTCAAAATCAAGCTTGTTGTTCAAGGTGAATTGATAAAATGAGGAAGATCGACGTAAGCTTCACTCATCGTCAAAAAGTTGTGCTCCGAGAATAAGGACCATGTAGCACGATAATGATATAGCGGATCAGGCTAGGAATGATGTGACGGAATAGCACTCCAATTAAGAATTTACAAGAGGTAGTGCAATGACACAATATCCTCGAGATAACATGAGGCAATACTTGAAGGTAGGTTAAATTAGAGGTTGGACAGGTGAAATGACTTGCCGGAGACAAGTATTTTAACTTGTCTGAGAAATGGAATTAAGGAGAAACTATGGTCGAAACCACAATTATGAATGATCAAACCACCAATACAAAATGAACTTATAACAAGGGGTAATTATTTTTACGAGCAGCTTTCCATGATAAGTTCTCCATCGGGTCCATGGGCATGAACACAAAGGTTCAAGGTCGACCAGTTCTTCAATGCATAACCTTTCTTTCACTACTCGTTTTCAAAGAAATTGTAATGCAGAAGATTTGTCTGGCGAAGTACCAGAAGAGTAAGGCTCGTGAGAACACTCGGGTTCACACGAATTATGGAAGGCATAAATTCAACCCATCGGGGCATTTTTACGAATCTATACAACCATCAACCAAGAAAAAGGTATGAGTTCGAAAGCAGAGTATCAAAGTCAAAGCAGATGATACAATTTACCAAAGGTATTATGTATCAGGAAAAACTCACAAGATTTTGGATGTGAAGGACACTATCGGATAACAACGCAACAATGGATCCATCGATTCACAACAGAGTTGATGTGAGTATCGGTAATCAATCAGATGAAGAAGGGGATGCAAAGGCATCGACTTATAGAAACGTCTGAATGATTCGATGCTTGGGTACAAAGGAATTATGATTTCAAGACGAAGGATCAGAAGCAGACACTCTAATCAAAAGATAATTGAGTTGAATCGATACAGATCGACAATCAAACAAGGTTTGATTTGAAAAGAACAAGCTCATGTTTGGAGTGACATCTGAGCCGAAAGGATGAATTCTAGGATCTGATTGAGGATTACGAGCATTCGCGACGTATTGGATCAAGGGACTCGAAATGATAGTGACAGAGGATGTCAATGAAGAGTACTAGAATTACGGAATTAACCACAATGCAAGCAAACAAGAATTTCAACAACAATAGGCTGCTGAGGATTTTCGAAAGATCGAATAGTATTTCAAAGACTTTTGTGAAACATAAGAATAACTAGGGGAAAAAAATTCTCGATAGGTATGAGGATTAATTTGTCGGTGTATTCAGGCGACAAGGAACTGCAAGGCAGTAGGCATAAAAGGATTCTCGGAACAACGACAAGTATTTTGGGGTATCTTGTAATAACAAGAGCAACTGGGGATGAAGGTATGAGTGACAAGGATATGCAGTTAGTCATAGGGGCTTATCAGTGGTAGGGAATTGCAAACGCGATGAGCACAAGTTATCGGGATAACATCGGAGAGTATCTTTGGAATCTTCTGGTGCAGCACGCGATCATCTGCAATAAGGGGATCTCCGTGAGGAAGTAGTTACGAGATCCTAATGTTAGAATTAGCAAAATCGTTTAACCCGAATGGAAGAGAGATCAGAGTCCCAGAGTATAGGCGAGGAATAAAAGATCCTAATACCACCCAATTGGCGACATGGGCCCGTAAGCCACACAACCAAGTTAGTAAAATGGTTTTCGGTTGCTAGACTCAACTTTGGCCAAGGAGTTGGAAAGGGGGATCCTACAGGCAGTCGGCTCTGATCCCAACTTGTGATGCCCCCGATTCAACCGTACACTAATCATACACGCAAATGTGTACGATCAAGATCAGGGACTCACGGGAAGATATCACAACACAACTCTAGACACAAATAAAATAATACAAGCGTTATATTACAAGCCAGGGGCCTCGAGGGCTCGAATACAAGCTTGATACACAAGAGTCAGCGAAAACAACAATATCTTAGTACATACATAAGTTACACAAGGATGCCTTAAGAAGGCTAGCACAAAAGCAACAATGATCGAAGAGGCAAGGCCTCCTGCCTGGGACCTCCTAACTACTCCTGGTCGTCAGCGATCTTCATGTAGTAGCATCCATCAGCGGTGGCATCTGGCTCCAGGGATCCACCATCTGGTTGCATCAACCGGAAAGAAGAAAGAAGGGGGGAAAGGGGTAGCAAAGCAACCGCGAGTACTCATCCAAAGTACTCGCAAGCATCAAATCTATACTAAGTATGCATTGGTATCAAAAGGAAGGGTTGTATCTATGGACTGAACTACAAAATGCCAGAATAGAGGGGAAGGCCTAGCCTATCAAAGACTAGCATCTTCAAGCAGCTCTGAGCATCTTGCAACATGTAGAAGAGTAAAGAATAGCAGTTTATAATTAACAAGCATGTTGTAACATTAATGCCCAGAGATCCTTCCTCGACTCCCTACGAGAAAGCAATCCCAGAGCCACATATTTCAAGTATCCATTTGTAGTTGTATAAGATCAGGATATAAGTCTGAACGTCCATTACCATGGACACGGTATTCGAATATATAACTTCCCTGCAGGGGTACACCACGTTACCCAACACGCTCGATCACTCTGGCCGGACACACCTTTCTGGGGTCAATGCCCGGCCTCGGAAGATCAACACGTCGCAGCCCTACCTAGGCTTAGCAGAGAGGTCCCCGTCGGTCTACATCCTAAGCACTCCGGGGTCTTGGGCCCATCGCCCGTAGCACTCCGGGTCGTTGTGTGCAGGGTGGATACCAGCACCGCCTCGGATGGCCAGTACGATCCGACCGTGCCACAATGCTGAACTGGACGTCTGACAAAGCTTCGACTGATACCACGACGTCGAGGCCCATAACTATTCTCGCGTGGTGGTTAGGGCATAAAGGCTAGAGGCCAACTCAAAACAAATACCCAAACCATAGTGTATTATTAGCTTGGAGAGACGAGCAGAGACTCACGATCGAAAGTGACCCCATCGCCCCATCTCATGGACTTACGACAAGGGCCTAGAATGCCCGGCCGTGCCATGTCATTATCTTGCGGGTGCTCTCCGGGCCCACCAGACTTTCACCAAGGTCTCAAGTAAAGCCAATGTAACTGTGTGTCCAAACATCAAGGGGAAAACCCAAGGAATCACCTCCGGTGTATTCCAGTCGATGTAATTAGCAAGGTGAACGTAAGAGGAACCACCCTCGAGGTTCACACTTGAGGTGTTGAACGACAGAGCCGTGTCGGGAATGGTGAAAGAAGAAATCACGCTCGATGACCATGACTGAATAGCTACACTACAAAATTATCATCAGGAGTGCGTTATGAGGGATCACCCTTGGCACTCGATAGTAGCTCTGCAGAGTCAAGCAACAAAAGTGGCGTGATGTGATGTGAGGTGTCGGGCTCTGATTGTCGATCACATTGATCGAGTCGTCGATGATGAAGCAGGGGCGACAAGGACAAGGTGGGGGTCACTGATGGATCCCTAGCCAACCTATACTAAGCAGTTTAGGATAAGCAGGTAAGGTACAACAGCAGGTACAAAAGCAGGCTATGCATCAGAATAGGAGCAAACAATAACAGTAGCAAAATCTAATGCAAGCATGAGAGTATAGAGTGGGCGATATCTGGATGATCAAAGGGGGGGCTTGCCTGGTTGCTCAGACAAGAAGGAGGGTCGTCGGTGACGTAGTTGGTCACAGGGGCAACATCTGTCTCGGGGTCTATCAGAGAGAAGAGGGGGAAGAACAATAAATATAAAGCAAACAAAGATCACGAAGCATAACAAGGAAATATGACGTGCCGGGTGTGACCTAACGTATGGCTACACGATAAAGGGAAAGGGGGAAATCAATCGGGAATGTTTTCTCGGTTCCAGACCTGTGTCAGACAGATGACCGGAGGGGGAATGTTCCATGTTCAGATAGTTAGAGGCATCTGACAGGTAAACGGATCGCGCATCCAGATTCGTTGGATTTTTCTGAGCAACTTTCATATATAAAACTTTTTCATCTGACTTACGGTTTATTTCCTATTAATTTTCAAAGTTTTAAACAATTTCCTGGAATTACTCAAATTAAGAGAAAAGGAATATGACGTCAGCATGACGTATGTGTGACGTCAGCGGTCAACAGTCCGGTCGACTGGTCAAAACTGACACGAGGGACCCACCTGTCATAGACAGTGGGTTAAACAGAGTTCAAACTAATCTAAATTTAGTTAGTAAAACTACTGGGCCCACCTGTCAGTGTCTAGTTAAGCTAATTAATTTATTTTAAAATCCTTTAGCTATTTAGTGGAGGTGGGGCCCATTTGTCAGCAGTTGGGCTGGTCCAGTCAGCAAAGCTGACCGGTCAACAAGCCGGTCGGGCCCCTGGGGCCCATGGGTCAGTGACCTAGGTGGTGGCGCAGGGTGGATGTCGGGGGAAACTGATCCACGAACACCTATGGGGCCGGCGGACCGGGCCCCTTTCGGTTCGGTGGGGGCGGAGATAGCACGAAGAGCGGATCGAGGCGAAGCACACGAGCAGTTTACCCAGCTTCGGAGCTCTCCGGAGAGATAACACTCCTACTGCTGCTTGTCTGGTTGTATTATCTTGTGTTCTTGCTCTCGAGAGAGAGCGTAGTATTTTCTGAGCTACCAATGAATCGAAGCGAACTGCCCGAACCCCCTCTACGTTGCGCATGGGCCTCCTTTTATACGCTAAAGGGGTCACCGACAGGTGGCAACGCAGAGGAGGGTATAAACATAAAAAGTGAGGTGGTTGGTACAGTTGCTTGTACAGTGCACCCTACCTAACCCTGACGGCAGGGGACAAGGGCATTAAAGGCCCGTCTGAGTCGCCCAAACAGTGCAGAAAGGACCGTTAGGGGCGCCACCGTTCGCCGCGATGGCGATCTTGTCAGCTTCGCATGCCACTGCGCACCGCTAGCTGCACAGCCTCCCGCCACGCGCGCCTGGAGGGGCCCCCAGAGTGACACGTTGGTGGATGCGCTGGAGCGCGGGCACAGAGTGGCCTCCTGCCGCGGCAAGCGCCTTGCCGCTGTTCTTATCTTGTCGGGTCCGGAAGCTTGTCGCTCTCCGGGCCTCGAGGTACCTTGGTTGGTCTTCCCGGCAAGCTCCTCTTGCCGGGGCCTTGTTGCCTTGCCGGAGCGCGTGGTGCATCGCGGCAAGTTCCTTGGAGTGCCTCGGTTGGCCTTCCCGGCAAGCTCCTCTTGTCGGGGCCTTATCTCCTGAGCTTAAATACTTTGTTCTTGAATGGCTCCAAGGGAACCATGGAGGATCTTGGCGTTTGCCCGGTAAGCCTTGCCGCGGGGTGCTGCGACTGCCCGTGCACAAGTTCGGGGTACTAGGGTACCCCTATTCTAGTACACCAACAGTGGACCCCACACGACGCCAGCTGAGCGGAGCCGCCGGAGTGGCTCTGGCGAGCTCGTGCGCGGCGGCCGAACGCCGACGAGGTCGGAAATCGTCTATGGTTCACCGTTTCACGCGATTTTTGTTGCGCTCGAACGAGTGGAGCAGCACGCATCGCGTGGTGCCAACGGTTGGATGCGAGGTGGCTGGAGCGATGCTGGCGACGATGGGTGGCGACAGAGCTCTCGGGCTTGAGCGGGTTCGGCGTTAGAGAGCACGAGCGGCCAAAGTAACCAACTAGGCGGGGTCTACGGCGCACTAGGAGCACACCAGGGCAGTCAGCCGAGCTCGTAACGGCAGCAATGGCGGCGGGCGGAGCACGGTTGCGGTGGTGGTCGCGCACGTGCTCGAAGGCGAGCAGGAAGAGGAGGAAGGAGAGGCGGAGCTCACCGTGCGGACACAAGGAGGTCCCCTGAGTGAACGGGAGCGCAGAGGGAGCCGCGGTCGATGGGAATCACCGGCAGCCGAGGCGGAAGGGGACAAGGTGGATCCGGCGCTGAGGTGCCTTCCGGCTCCAACGGCGGGCACCGGTCAATGTGGAGGAGGACGGCGGACGCCGATGGCATGTCGGTGATGCGAGGTGATGACGGTGGCCGCGAGGTCGACGCGGCGATGGCGGTGGTCGCGCTCGGGCAGTGGGGAGAAAAGGGCGAGCGCGAGCAAGGGAGAGTGAGGAGAAATATTTGCGGGGGGGGGGGGGGAGGGGGATCTGACGAGGCCGAGAGGGGAGTGGAGGTAGGTGGGAAGGAGGTCGAGGCATCGAGGGGAGGGGTCGATCTTATCCTCTCCGGGGAGTCGTCGTCGAGGCGGTCCGGTGGGGCTCGCCCCTGTTGCGACCTCGGTCGGGGGAACAGGGGGAGAAGGCGACCTGGGGAGGGGCTGGGCCGGACAAGCTGGAGTGGGCCGAGGCTCGGGCCAGGCACTGTGCACTTGGCCAAGTGCACATTGGCCTGTGCTCTTTCTCTTTTCTTTTTTAACTTTTGCCTTTTCTTTTAACAACTTTCTGTTATAGCTATTTTAGGCCATTTAGGCACTTTGCAAAAATGTTGGTTCACCACCAATATTGTTAAAAGAATATTTGCCACATGATGAACATTTTAGTTTTCATGTTTGAGCAATTTTGAATTCCACTTAGAATTTGAATTTGAATAGTGATTTGGATCAATTGAGGATTAGCAACAGTATCATGATGACATGGCACCATTAACAGGGGATTACTGTAGCATGACACCAGGAGTGTTACACATAGGAGGGTGACATGGCATACCTAGGTGGAAAATATGCTTAAGGTGGACAAGGGCCCCACCTAGCAGCCCCAAATATTATTTTCCTCTCTTCTTCCTCATCATCTCCTCTCTCCACAATGCTCCATACCAGCCAAAGAATGAGTTGTCGGCTGGTTGACGTCCCGGTACGACCTATTGCTAGCACCGACACCAGTGGCCACGATCCTCTAGAGATGCGCATGGCCCTTGAGCCAACGGACGGCGAGGGTCTTTGTAGCGATATAATTTTTCTAGGGCACTTTGAGCTACATATATAATTTCTTTTAGGGGAAACTGATACGTCTCCAATGTATCTATAATTTTTGATTGTTCCATGCTATTATATTACCTGTTTTGAATGATTATGGGCTTTATTATACACTTTTATATTACTTTTGGGACTAACCTATTAACCGGAGGCCCAGCCCATATTGCTGTTTTATTGTCTGTTTCAGTATTTCGAAGAAAAGGAATATCAAACAGAGTCCAAACGGAATGAAACCTTCGGCAACATGATTTTTTGGAAGATTATCATCCTGGAGACTTGGAGTTCATGTCAGAAGATACTCGAGGAGCCCAGGAGATAGGGGGCACCCCGCCCCCTACTGGGCGCGCCCCCTATCTCGTGGACCCCTCGAGCACCCCCTGACCGACTTCTTTCTCCTATATAAGCCTACGTACCCTAAAACCATCGAATATCAAGATAGATCGGGAGTTCCGCCGCCGCAAGCCTCTGTAGCCACCAAAAACCTCTCGGGAGCCCATTCCGGCACCTTGCCGGAGGGGGGATCCATCACCGGTGGCCATCTTCATCATCCCGGCGCTATCCATGACGAGGAGGGAGTAGTTCACCCTCGGGGCCGAGGGTATGTACCAGTAGCTATGTGTTTGATATCTCTCTCTCTCTCTCGTGTTCTCTCTCGTGTTCCCTCTATGGCACGATCTTGATGTATCCCGAGCTTTGCAATTGTAGTTGGATCTTATGATGTTTCACCCCTCTACTCTCTTGTGATGAATTGAGTTTCCCCTTTGAAGTTATCTTATCGGATTGAGTCTTTTATGAGAACACTTGATGTATGTCTTGCCGTGCTTATCTTTGGTGACAATGGGATATCATGTGCCACTTTATGTATGTGGTGACCAACTTGCGGGTTCTGCCCATGAACCTATGCATTGGGGTTGGCACACGTTCTTGACTCTCCGGTAGAAACTTTGGGGCACTCTTTGAAGTACTTTGTGTTGGTTGGATGAATCTGAGATTGTGTGATGCATATCGTATAATCATGCCCACAGATACTTGAGGTGACAATGGAGTATCTAGGTGACATTAGGGTTTTGGTTGATTTGTGTCAAGGTGTTATTCTAGTACGAACTCTTTAATAGATCAATCCGAAAGAATAACTTTGAGGTGGTTTCGTACCCTACCATAATCTCTATGTTTGTTCTCTGCTATTAGTGGCTTTGGAGTGACTCTTTGTTGCATGTTGAGGGATTGTTATATGATCTATCTATGTTATTATTGTTGAGAGAACTTGCACTAGTGAAAGTATGAACCCTAGGCCTTGTGTCCTATCATTGCAACACCGTTTACGCTCACTTTTACCACTTGTTACCTTGCTGATTTTATTATTTCATATTACAAAAACCTATATCTACCATCCATATTGCACTTGTATCACCATCTCTTCACCGAACTAGTGCACCTATACAATTTGCCATTGTATTGGGTGTGTTGGGGACACAAGAGACTCTTTGTTATTTGGTTGCAGGGTTGTTTGAGAGAGACCATCTTCATTCTACGCCTCTTATGAATTGATAAACCTTAGGTCATCCACTTCAGGGAAATTTGCTACTGTCCTACAAACCTGTGCACTTGCAGGCCCAACAACGTTTACAAGAAGAAGGTTGTGTAGTAGACATCAAGCTCTTTTCTGGCGCCGTTGCCAGGGAGGTAAGTGCTTGAAGGTATATCTTTAGATCTTGCAATCGAATCTTTTTGTTTCTTGTTTTATCACTAGTTTAGTTTATAAAAGAAAACTACAAAAAAATGGAGTTAAGTTTGTCTCATACGCTTCGTCTTTTTAATATCTTTCGTGAGTATGATGAAAAGGAAAATTGTGCTCAAGTGCTAGAAGAAGGATTACATAGAATGCTTGGCATGAAATATGTGAATGATGAGCATGATTGCAATGTTGTTAGTATGAATTCCTTGAATATCCTTGATGCTAATGATATGCAAAGCCACAAGCTTGGGGAAGCTATGTTTGATGAATATGATATTTTTGGTCCCCCAAGTTTTGATGAGAATATTTATTATGATGAAATCATTCCTCCTATTTGTGATGATTATATAGATGAAAGTGGGTTTGGAAGAGTGTCAACTTTATTTAGTGATGATTCCACTATTTTGGAAGAGGTCCCAATTGATTATGAGAACAAAGCTGCTATCTATGATGATTATTGTGATGACTTGTATGCTATTAGGAATAATGATAACCATGAAACTTGTCATCATGATTTTAGTTTTCAATTGGATTATGCCTCACATGATAGTTATTTTGTTGAGTTTGCTCCCACTACTATTCATGAGAAGAAAGTTGTTTATGTGGAGAGTAGTAAATTTTCTATGCTTATAGGTCATGAAAAGAATACTTTAGGTGCTGGTTATATTGTTGAATTCATTCATGATGCTACTGAAAATTATTATGAGGGAGGAACATATGCTTGTAGGAATTGCAATAATATCAAGTTTCCTCTCTATGTGCTTCAAGTTTTGAACTTATGCTTGTTTTGCCTTCCTATGCTAGTTGATTATTGTTCCCATAAGTTGTTTGCTCACAAAATCCTATGCATAGAAAGTGGGTTAGGCTTAAATGTGCTAGTCATATTCTTCATGATGCTCTCTTTATGTTTCAATTCTTATCTTTTATGTGAGCATCATTGCCATCATCATGCCTAGCTAGAAAGGCATTAAAGAAAAGAGCTTGTTGGGAGACAACCCAATATTTATTCTTACTATTTTTGTGTGTACACATGATTATGTTACTGTAGTAATCATGTTTTATAGCTTTTGTTTCAATAAAGTGCCAAGTGGAACCTTTGCGAAGACTTGGGTGAAGTCTTTATGATCTTGCTGTAAAAAACAGAAACTTTTGTGCTTACGAGATTAGCTGCCATTTTTTACTGGAGAGTGCTTGTAGGTTGATTCTTTTTGCAGATGATTGTTAGACAAATTACTCAGGTCCAGAAATTTATTTCATAATTGTTGGGGTTCCAGAGGTATACGTTTGATACAGATTACTACAGACTGTTCTGTTTTTGACAGATTCTGTTTTCATTGTGTTGTTTGCTTATTTTGATGAATCTATGAGTACTATCGGAAGGTATGAATCATAGAGAAGTTAGAATACAGTAGATATTACACCAATATGAATTTATAATGAGTTCATTACAGTACCTAAGTGGTGGTTTTATTTTCTTATACTAACGGAGCTTACGAGTTTTGTTTTGAGTTTTGTATGGTTGAAGTTATCAAGTTTTGGGTAAAGATTCGATGGACTATGGAATAAGGAGTGGAAAGAGCCTAAGCTTGGGGATTGCCAAGGCACCCCAAGGTAATATTCAAGGACAACCAATAGCCTAAGCTTGGGGATGCCCCGGAAGGCATCCCCTCTTTCGTCTTCGTTCATCGGTAACTTTACTTGGAGCTATATTTTTATTCACCACATGATATGTGTTTTGCTTGGAGCATCATTTTGTTTTGTTAGTATTTGCTTGGTGTTAGTTAGAATAATGTTTTGCATCTTTATTTTCAATAAAAATGTCAAGGATAGCCGTTTCCATGCTTATTTTGCTAGTATACATGTTGCTGTTTGAAAACAGAAAGTTTACCGCTGTTGCAAACATTCCCTAGAAAAGTCAGAAAATGGTATAACATTGAATATTTTTGCATATTAAGCTCTGATAAATTTATTACAGTGGGTATTTTAGTTCATAATTTTTGGAGTTAGGGAAGTATTGATACTCTTGCATTCTTTACAGGCTGTACTGTTTTGGCAGATTGCTGCTATGGTTGCATTGTTTGCATATGTTTGCTTGTTTAATGATTCTATTTGAGGATAGGAGTATTAAATATGCAGAGTCATTTAGTATGCAATGTTGAATAATAATTTAAGTGATTTGTTACAGTAGAAAGTGATAAGGTTTTGCATTGGTTTATACTAACCTATCTCACGAGTTCTTGTTGAGTTTGTTGTGAATGAAGCTTTTGATGAAAAGAAACCATGATATGAGAGGAATTAAGGAGACACAAAAGTTCAAGCTTGGGGATGACCAAGGCACCCCAAGATAATATTTCAAGAAGTCTCAAGCATCTAAGCTTGGGGATGCCCCGGTAGGCATCCCACCTTTCTTCTCAACAACTATCGGTTAGTATCGGTTGAGCCTAAGTTTTTGCTTCTTCACATGAGTATTGCTATCCTTACAATGTCATTTTATTTTGCTTTGCTTGCTGCTTGAATACAATACCAAGATCTGAAATTCTTTATTGAGAGAGAGTCTTCGCATAGTTGCATAATTATTTAGCTACTCATTGATCTTCACTTATATCTTGTTGGAGTAGTTTGTCGTTTGCTCTAGTGCTTCACTTATATCTTTTTGGAGCATAGCGGTAGTTTTATTTTGTAGAAATTTATAAACTCTCATGCTTCACTTATATTATTTTGGGAGTCTTAAACATCATGGTAATTTGAATGAAAACTATCATAGGAAGTGAATTGATGCTATGATCAATTTAATACTTGATAATTGTTTTGAGATATGGAGGTAGTGATATTAAAGTCATGCTAGTTGGGTGATTATGAATTTAAAGAATACTTGTGTTGAATTTAGCAAGTCTCGTAGCATGCATGTATGGTTAAAGTTGTGTAACAAATTTGAAACATGAAGTGTACCTGGCTCATGCATCCTTATGAGTGGCGGTCGGGGACGAGCGATGGTCTTTTCCTACCAATCTATCCCCCTAGGAGCATGCGCGTAGTGCTTGATTTTTGATGACTTCTAAATTTTCGCAATAAGTATATGAGTTCTTTTGACTAATGTTGAGTCCATGGATTATACGCACTTTTACCTTTCCACCATTGCTAGCCTCTTCGGTACCGTGCATTGCCCTTTCTCACCTTGAGAGTTGGTGCAAACTTCACTGGTGCATCCAAACCCCGTGATATGATACACTCTATCACACATAAGCCTCATTATATCTTCCTCAAAACATCCACCATACCTACCTATTTATGGCATTTCCATAGCCATTAGCCATTTAGAGATATATTGTCGTGCAACTTTCCACCGTTCTGTTTATCATCATCATGACATACTTTACTTTTGTCATATTGCCATTGCATGATCATGTAGTTGACATCGTATTTGTGGCAAAGCCACCATGCATTATTTTTCATACATGTCACTCTTGATTCATTGCACCATCCCGGTACACCGCCGGAGGCATTCATATAGAGTCATATCTTGTTCTAGTTTCGAGTTGTAATTCTTGTGTTGTAATCAATGAAAGTGTGATGATCATCATTATTAGAGCATCGCCCAAAAAAATAAAAAAAGGCCAAAAAAAAAGAAAAGCCAAAGAAAAAAAATAAAAAAATAAAAAAGGCAATGCTACTATCTCCTTTTCCACACTTGTGCTTCAAAGTAGCACCTTGTTCTTCATGTAGTGAGTCTCATATATTGTGCTTCAAAGTAGCACCATGTTTTTCATATAGTGAGTCTCATATGTTGTCACTTTCATATACTAGTGGGAATTTTTCATTATAGAACTTGGCTTGTATATTTCTACGATGGGCTTCCTCAAATGCCCTAGGTCTTCGTGAGCAAGCAAGTTGGATGCACACCCACTAGTTTACTTTTGTTGAGCATTCATTTATAGCTCTAGTGCATCCGTTGCATGGAAATCCCTACTCCTCATGTTGACATCAATTGATGGGCATCTCCATAGCCCGTTGATTATCCTCGTCAATGTGAGACTTTCTCCTTTTTTTTCTTCTCCACACAACCCCCATCATCATATTCTATTCCACCCATAGTGCTATATCCATGGCTCACGCTCATGTATTGCGTGAAGGTTGAAAAAGTTTGAGATTATTTAAGTATGAAACAATTGCTTGGCTTGTCGTCGGGGGTATAGAAGTTGGGAATATCTTTGTGTGACGAAAATGAAGCATAGCATAACTATATGATTTTGTAGGGATGAACTTTCTTTTGCCATGTTATTTTTAGAAGACATGATTACTTTGATTAGTATGCTTGAAGTGTTACTATTTCTTATGTCAATATGAACTTTTATTTTGAATCATTTGGATCTGAACATTCATGCCACAATAAAGAAAATTACATTATAAATTATGCTAGGTAGCATTCCACATCAAAAATTCTCTTTTTATCATTTACCTACTCAAGGACGAGCAGGAATTAAGCTTGGGGATGCTTGATACGTCTCCAACGTATCTATAATCTTTTATTGTTCCATGCTATTATATTACCTATTTTGAATGGTTATGGGCTTTATTATACACTTTTATATTACTTTTGGCACTAACCTATTAACCGGAGGCCCAACCCATATTGCTGTTTTATTGCCTGTTTCAGTATTTCGAAGAAAAGGAATATCAAATGGAGTCCAAACGGAATGAAACCTTCGGCAACGTGATTTTTTGGAAGATTATCATCCTGGAGACTTGGAGTTCACGTCAGAAGATACTCGAGGAGCCCAGGAGATAGGGGGGCGCGCCCCCCTACTGGGCGCGCCCCCTGTCTCGTGGACCCCTCGAGCACCCCCGACCGACTTCTTTCGCCAATATAAGCCTATGTACCCTAAAACCATCGAATATCAAGATAGATCGGGAGTTCCGCCGCCGCAAGCCTCTGTAGCCACCAAAAACCTCTCGGGAGCCCGTTCCGGCACCCTGCCGAAGGGGGGATCCATCACCGGTGGCCATCTTCATCATCCCGGCGCTATCCATGACGAGGAGGGAGTAGTTCACCCTCGGGGCTGAGGGTATGTACCAGTAGCTATGTGTTTGATCTCTCTCTCTCGTGTTCTCTCTCGTGTTCCCTCTATGGCATAATCTTGATGTATCCCGAGCTTTGCAATTGTAGTTGGATCTTATGATGTTTCTTCCCCTCTACTCTCTTGTGATGAATTGAGTTTCCCCTTTGAAGTTATCTTATCGGATTGAGTCTTTTATGAGAACACTTGATGTATGTCTTGCCGTGCTTATCTATGGTGACAATGCGATATCATGTGCCACTTGATGTATGTTTTGGTGACCAACTTGCGGGTTCTGCCCATGAACCTATGCATAGGGGTTGGCACATGTTCTTGACTCTCCGGTAGAAACTTTGGGGCACTCTTTGAAGTACTTTGTGTTGGTTGGATGAATCTGAGATTGTGTGATGCATATCGTATAATCATGCCCACGGATACTTGAGGTGACAATGGAGTATCTAGGTGACATTAGGGTTTTGGTTGATTTGTGTCTTAAGGTGTTATTCTAGTACGAACTCTTTAATAGATCGATCCGAAAGAATAACTTTGAGGTGGTTTCGTACCCTACCATAATCTCTACGTTTATTCTCTGTTATTAGTGGCTTTGGAGTGACTCTTTGTTGCATGTTGAGGGATTGTTATATGATCTATCTATGTTATTATTGTTGAGAGAACTTGCACTAGTGAAAGTATGAACCCTAGGCCTTGTTTCCTATCATTTCCATACCGTTTACGCTCACTTTTACCACTTGTTACCTTGCTAATTTTATCATTTCAGATTACAAAAACCTATATCTACCATCCATATTGCACTTGTATCACCATCTCTTCGCCGAACTAGTGCACCTATACAATTTGCCATTGTATTGGGTGTGTTGGGGACACACGAGACTCTTTGTTATTTGGTTGCAGGGTTGTTTGAGAGAGACCATCTTCATCCTACGCCTCCTACGGATTGATAAACCTTAGGTCATCCACTTGAGGGAAATTTGCTACTATCCTACAAACTTGTGCACTTGCAGGCCCAACAACGTCTATAGGAAGAAGGTTGTGTAGTAGACATCAGAAACACAATGACCTTATTGTTCTACAGAAAGATGTAAAGGAATTACATTAGGGTCATGTGGATTTATAAACCAAACATGACACATTGTGATAACGATAGAGTTCAAAATAATAGAAGCGCCCTTCATGAACAAAGAGGCAAGAATCAAAATCTAGAGCCCTCTATTTAAATCTCCTAAATGATGGTCGCATTGTTCCCTGCAGAAACCTTGGTCAGATCAGTAATCACCATCTTGCAATCTGAGACAAGCTTCACCTTGGAAAGTTTCGGGTCTGCAACATGCAACTAACCTTCTCTGCCAGTGTCTCAAGTATTTCAGGATCATTTAGACCTTCAATCATCACTCCTGAGGAACCCATATAGTCACTAGTTCCACTCCGAGCAACCGCGCTAAAGGATCCTCTTATACCATCTCTAGATACAACTTCATCCACATTTATCTTGAAAGATCCTGGCTCAGGGGGGTCCATCTAGGGGCGCCAGTAGTAGAAATTGGGTGTACCTAAGCCTAAGCTTTAGGTGTCTTTTGTATCATATGTAATTCATCAATGAACCTTTTGATGAACAAGTGCCTCCCTAGAGGGCTTTGGTGTTCTCCTTCATGTAGGATCTTTCTTCGTGCAGACCAGATAGCCCAAAGGGTAACAACAAGTTGTGTGAGCGGTGCACGCGATAATGATTCGAACATGGAGAACAACTAGTTTCTTGCTATTGGCTCGGCCATCTCCAGAATATGATGCAACAAGTCATCTTCAGCTAGCGACTAAACACATCTGGCATACGTGCACTGAATGAGAGAATGAAGCCAAGAGTCTTATGCCTGCAAATTTGACAAGTGTTGACCGGCTGTTGGAATTGACTGCTACTCCAGATGCTAGAGGAAGACCTTCAACTTTGACGGTATGTCCACCCGCCAAAGTTTAGTCCATGATTTCTGTTCTCTAACTGGATCAGACGAGCCCCCGTGCCCTTTGAGCCATGCTCCCCTCTGCATTTTTGTCGTAACGAACATACGATAAGCTGATTTGACGGAGAAAACACCTCTCTTTTCACGGCCCCATGCCCAGAAGTCCTCTTGATGTATAATACTCAAATGTATATTCGGGATTGTTTCTACTTCAATTGGCAGGAAAGTTTGAGGAATCTTGCTTTTATTCCATGATGTTGTTGTTTCATCTATAAGCTCGAAAACAAAGTGTTGCATTTCATGTGTAAGACACGCATATGGGCGCATAGAAGAATCCCTTGGAAGCCAAATTTGTTCCCAGATATCAATAGTTTTCCCACCACCTACCCTTCTGATTAGGCCTTGTGACAATACACTTGTACCCTTGATAATGGAACGCCATATCTGGATGGATCGCTGGCAAGTTGTGCATGCAAAATATCTATAGTTGGGTAGTACCTTGAAAATCGTGGCACTCAAAGAGTCCGGGTGTTGTAGAAGCCGCCAAGCCTGTCTTGCAAGGGGAGAGAGAGAGATTAAAAAGTTTTATATATCTAATTCCAAGACCCCAAAGGAGTTTAGGTCTGGTCATCACGTACCCAAGATACCAATGAAGTTTTCCTTTTAAAATTTGTTGCGCCAACAAAATTTCCATATAAGAGAATTGATGTCAAGGCATAGTCCCCTAGGAAATTTAAATCAATCAATGGAATATACTAGGATGGCCTGATCCACAGATTTGATAAGGACTCCTTTACCTCCAGTTGACAATATTTTGTCCATCCATCCACAGACTTTATCCCAAACCCTCTCTTTTAGAAACTTGACAACGCCATTTTTTTATGTTCCCACGTCAGAGGGCATACCTTGCTCTTTCTCTGACAAAGTTTTCATTTGCTACATTGAGAATACCTTTAACCCCCTCTTCCAAAATTGATGGGCATCCTTTACTAAATAAAATAGATCATTTTGCATGATTTACCCTGTGTCTATTGGCCCAGCCGTAAGTATCCAACAAAGAAGATACCTCCCTCGCCCCTTCTTCTCTCGGAGGGCCGTTTCTCTAGGATCCTTTCCCTTTGGAAGGGGGAATTCGAAGCCATTGACATCACCAACGCTCCGTTCATCATCTAGATGATCATGAAGACCATCATCATCAACCATCATCACCGTCATCCATATCCAACCTTAGTTTTCAATCTATGAACTATTACCTTAGATCCTTTGCTGAAAGCACTTTTGGTGTTAATTGCTATATGTAGTTGATGCTTAGAAGTTTTATCGGTGATAGATTTATATGTTCAGATTGTTAATCATGGCAAAGTGAATTGGAGAGAGGTGCGGCAGTGGTTCGCCATGGACAACAGAGTGGGGGCGACCATTGCAACATTTTAAAATCAAGTTGCTCGATGATCAAGAAGGGAGAGGAGGAGCTCATGCATGTGCTCCACTGCTATGGGGAAAAAGCATCCAACAAGGCATGTGTACAGAGGAAAAGGAAGAATAAACAAGTCAGCATGCATGTGTGGCGATATTTTTGCCAACTCAGCCCCTAATGCATAGGTCTCACTAGTTAGATTCGTTGTTAATAAACCAAGTAAAACGCCGAATCAGGGCTATGTCTTACAGACATGACCTAATGTATTTTTTCGCGATTTTCATCAAAGATATGGTTCCATGATACCCTAGCCCTAATTTGGCATTTTCTCTAAAAGAGAGTTAAACAATTGCAAGATAAAAAAGTTCCAAGTTGTAGTATAGTCATGCCTGCTCACATCCATAACACATATGTATGTAGTATTACTGAAAGCTAATAAAAAGTTGGTAGATTTTTTGTTGGGAAATGTAGTAGAAAACAAAAAATTCTTCCTATGATCAAACCAGAAACACTATGAAGATGCATTAGCGGTTTAGACCGGATCGTTACCAACTTCGAGTTGCAGCTGAAAAAGAGTTGTTGTAGACCTTACTTGAAGTCCCTCGAACCATTCACGAACGATCCCTCGAACAAAAGATCGAAAGCACGACCTCTCTACAGATTGGAAGTGTTTAGGCTTCACCATCCGACAGCGCTTTTCCATCCAGAGCTAATCGTTGGCAGAGAAATTGTAGGGAGAAGAATAGAACCACATAGGGCTTTTCTATTATGAGGATTAGAGAGAACTACAACTAGATCTAGTCTAGATCAAACTAGACGAGAACTAGAACAAGACAGAACTAGAGGAGGCTTCAAAAGTTATATTCTAGGGGCTGCCCCTTCCCCTCTATTTATATGTTGAGTCATGGGGTCGCAACTTGAGGAGAGGGCCTCCCCAAAGTTGGTTTGGATCGCAAGGAAGAGTCCTCCTTGGATTCCATCAGAAACGCCAATGTTCATGGCGTTTCCGGAAATGCCATGGACCTCGGTGTCTGGTCCAGGACTGAACTCCAAGGACCCTGTCATCTGCAATACCCCTTTTCATTGTAGTTATATCATTGAATATAAGATCTTAATTATAAACACTAGTCATCAACCCGTGCTTCTGCACGGGCTACCAATTTGAAAACTTCAGACAATGAATATTTATACAACATCATTATTGTTTAAATCATGTACAATTAAATAAAATATCAAATTTCTATTCACTTTTTATATTATAATAACATATATAATATTCCTTAGTTCTACCCATTTTGATAAAATATATAATCTTTTCTCTGTTCCTATTAGTGGAAATCACATGCAACCAAAAAAACTACAGTGATAATTATTCCTACCATTTTATTTTTGACTTTAATATCTGATAACTTTGAAAAAAACATTGAAGTGGTTTGTATTTCTTTTAATTTTTAATATATTTTGTTTAATTTGGTAAAACTTCAATCATATACTTTTATTTTGTTATGTACCCTGTCTTATTCTAAGATGGAACTAAAAAGTAGTTCCTTGCATTCATATCACATATAGTTAGTGTGTTGTATTTCAAAAGTAGTACCATGATATGATGCTTCCTATCACCTGGTAATTAATATCTTCAAGGAAAAAATAGATACATTGTATAACTCACTTTGTAAACATATTAGGATAGACCTTATTGGCCAAAGATGAATTGTGGATTGTCTAGAAAAAAAAGGCAAATTGGGAAACGTGGGCATTCTTCAAAGTGACATCTTACCAAGGTTATGTTTCCTTCTTCATGGGATGTGGCTGGGCTATTTTCCATTGATATCCGTAGACTTTTATGAATAATATGATGCTCTCAAGTACGCACACAACAATAGTGAAAATTTTCATTCCATATGGCATCGCAAGTCCAAGCTAACAGTGGCTAGTGGCTACTTTATGTTTGCGTGGCATTCCTCCTTCTATATCAGAGTTTTGTTTTGTTGGAATATACAGACTATAAAACAGAAATATGTCCGACCGGGATATGAAGGCATTGAACCTTTATTGCTGTGGCTTTTTGAAATAAAAATGATATTGCTTGACCAAATTCATCGCTTTGATTTCCTGAGCGCACTAAAAATTAAACTATAGTCAGACTAGCCACTTGTCTTGTTAGCCCATCTGATATTTTGATGCTTAAATTGGCAAACCGAATATATCATGATGCCTAATTCCCTGTATCTGGATCCTTGCTCTGTTTTATTCGAAACAGGAATGCCACTTGAAGAACAGGGACATGAGGAAAGCTTTTGGATGACTTGCGACTAGGGTGCCACCAACGAAGTGCACAGGGCTGCTGCATTTTCTCAGTAGCAGTTCTAACTGTGTTCATTTTCACTAGTAGTGGATTAATGGGGTTACTATTTCACACTCCTGTCCTGTGGCATCAGTAACTCTCTCGCCTGGTCTGTTTGTATTGTTGTCTGTGAGCAATTTGAGAAAATGCCACACCTTTCATGGGACTTTGATCCTATAGCACACTTTTTTTATTAGATTAAATAGCACACCTTTGATTGATAGCTAGACAAAATACCACAAGTTAATGTTTTTACTACTTTTCCACGTCCAGACCACATCTCATATTTGTTAGGACTAAATTGCCCTCAGATCGTTGCATGGTCATATGAAACGACCGAGACAGAGAACAAAGCACAACGCCAGCGCCTCGCCGTTCCTCCTGCTCTCAGCCGCCGCCTTGCCGTGCTTACTTCCCAGCGTGCCGCCGCCTCCCTGTGATTGATCCCGTCGTCCCCTCGTCCTGCTTCTTTTCCTCCGGGACGCATGAACATGTACATTCTGCTGCCTTGCCCGACAGGTCTGACATATTCCCTCCGTTCCTAAATATTTGTTTGATGTATATAAACATATTTTAGAGTGTAGATTCACTCATTTTTCTTCGTATATAGTCACTTATTAAAATCTCTAGAAAGACAAATATTTAGGAACGAAGGGAGTATGTACCTAGAAACCCTAGACCATGGACATTATGATGGAGGAGCCCTAGTGGGCAAGCTTCAAGAGTACGAGTAGAACCTGTTGTTCACGGTGAAAATGCTGTCGAAAATTTGATTGTATCCATATCAACAAAACTATACGTCAACACATGTTACGTCCATCCAATCTGAATTTTGATACAGCCATATGAAGAAGCATCCATATCTTCTTGTAATAGTTGCTACAGCCATCAACACGTAAGACAGTTGCTAGTGCGTGTCACTAGTATTTGAGCCATATGCTAACAAAGCTAGCAACGAGCATCTACAGCAGGGAGCAGGCTCCAGCGAGCACTTCTCCATCTAGGCAGCAGATGCAACGAGCAGCGCCTGGACGGGAGACATGGGGGAGGAGGAACGGCGAGGTGCTGGTGCGGGGAAGGAGGCACGACCAGGCGGTGGCTCGCCGGGGAGGACACACGGCGAAGCGGCAGCGTCAGGAAGGATGCACGTCGAGGCGGCGGCGCACTGCTTTGTCTCTGTCTCCATGGTTTCATATATGGCCAAGAAACGATCTGAGGGCAGATTCGTCCTAACCAATATGATATATGGGCTTGGAGGTGGAAAATGAGAGGAAAAACGAATTTGTGCTAGTTTGTCCAGCTATCAATCAAAGATGTGCTATTTAATCCAATAAAAAGAAAGGTGTGCTATAGGATCAAAGTCTCAGGAAAGGTGTGGCATTTTCTCAAATTGCCCTGCAGTCTTGTGTGGTTCCACTGCTTGCATTTGGACAAGTGCCTAAGAAAGCTCCGTTGAAGCCACAATATGACTACGCTTCTACTACATGGCAGATGTGCTGGTTCAGTAAGAAATAACTGCTTTGTTATCCAGTACTTATAGAGGGATGATCCGCGGCCCTGTAATCTGAGCCAGAACACCTAGGCCCACGGGCCTCTGTGATCCGTGAACGGGCCTATTCACACGACCGAAAGTTGTTATCTGGTGCTTGACGCCCATATAGTCCACCACCCACACGTCATCGTCGGCCGACGCTCATCCGCGCAGCTGATCGCTGATGATGTGTCGATGCCGTTGTAGAGTTGGTCGGGAATCAGCCCGCCATTGTCAAACCCGACTAAGAGGTTGTTTGATTGGCATCCTTGCTTTGCCACGCCTAACTTGAACTCTGCCTGAAAATTGACTGAGTAGTGTTTGGATGCTCTCCATATAAGCACACACTAGCCTGGCATAGTGAAGTCAGCGTCTTACTTAGCCTGGGCCCTTAACCCAGGCATGTTGCTTAGTCTGCCCATGTGTTGGAAACAGGTTGCCCGGGTGCTGCCTGACAACTGATTCCACTTCAATCAGCATATTCACATGTGGGCCATGTCTAAAAGTATGTATTTTTTTAGCATTGATCATTCTCCAGACGTGGACAACAACCAAACATGGTATGCCTGATCAGGCAAAAAGTTTCTACTTTCCAAACTAGGCCCGGGCGAGAACCAAACATGCCCTAATTGCGACACACCCCGTTGTATTGGCCGTAGGATCTCAACAACCTGAACAGGCCAACGGTTGAGAACTGGTCTAGCTCAGCCATCGTGGACGTAGGGTCCGCGCAGCGGTTCGGAACTGGTATAGCCCAGCCATCATGGACGCAAGGCCCACGCGACCTGTACAACCATGAGGTGCCTAGAACATCAACGATAAGTGCAGACCTCTAGATCCAGATTTAGGCATAACCACCGCCAAAGAAGGAGACTGGACCAGAGCTTCCAACCACCACACTTCTTGCCACCCACACGACCAAGAAACATAGTCACCACCGATGCCCGCCAAAGAGCTAACCGTGCAGAACATTGCCTCGGCATTTGAGGCCCCAATGCCAGCCCACCCCAAACCTGCAACCACTCACTCCTAAGGGACAAGTGGAAAGGTCATTCCTTCACCACCCCGGGCAGTCCAAGGCCCGTGTCCTATCCCCGGACACAGGAAAATGAAGGACACTCCCCCTACCCTGCCCTAGCGGGTAAGGCGCGAGCCCCCGACATGCAGGGGATGGAATGGAACCACGACCTGGTGGCGGAAGATTCGCCAACCTTGGCGGCGATCCGACCAGTGGCCAACCCTATGGTCTCGGTTCACGTAGCTCCGGTTAGAGTAGATGGGAAGCCCTCCTCAGACCGACATCACTAAAGATCGAGAGAGAGAGGGGCACATTGCCACAAGGGAGTGCCGCCACCGAAGATCGACCCCCACCAGCTGCACTCTCTATGGTGCTCTATGCCAGCCAAAGAATGAGTTGACGGCTGGTTGATGTCCCGGTCTGACCTACACTAGCACCGACTGCTAGGAACCATCACATAATCTCATTTTCTTTTGAATAATTTGGATTTTTTTCACAAAAAGGATCGAACCTATTATAAAGATTAATCGGATGTACAAAACACCCCAAACATAATAAAAATTACATCGAGGTCTGTGGACCACCGAACGACCATTGTCACCGCCAAAACGAGCCGCCGACACACCGTTATCGCTTCTCCCATACCGGAGCCGGCCTAATCTTGTCGATGACAGTCAGGAAGTCTTCGTGTACGTGCCCCTAAGGACCAACGCCCTGTCGTCGCAGTCGTCGCTATTGAATCCTTGAATAGATTGAAGAACCTGACACCAAATATCGCCGTTGCGTACGCACGATAAGAAACTCTAACCTCGTCACCCCGAGGAGCTGACAGGAATCTATGCAAGAGCTCTGTCTAATACGTCCGAACAGACGAACATGAGGAGGACCGGAGCCCGAAGACTGACTCGAAGAAGAAGCGCCACCATTTGTCCAAACTTCGCCCCTGCGAGGACTAAAACTCTACCTATCTACTAGCCAGATTCAAGGCACCAAAAATCCCCTCGCTGCCACCGGCCGCTGGAGCGGCAGACGGAGGGGAGGCGAATCCACGGACTCGCCGGTGGAGATCGAGGGCAGAAAGGCTTTCCCTAGGCGTCTTGCGAGAGGGGAAAGAAAAGGTAATTCTAATAGTTTGGATTGCTTTACACATGTTGCTTGAACATACAACATTTCCATACATGTCCCTTTATTGTAAAAACATGAACAATTGAGCCAAGCTTTCCGCTGAATGATGGTTGCTAGCCATCACTTTAGTTAGAAGATTGTCGTAAATAATAATTGAAAAAACACAAGGTAAATGAACTGTAGATTTTTCTTTGCTTTTTATATAGTGCTAAAATGAGCCGGAGATGTGTGCATCTATCTCTAAGAAGAAAGACAAGAATCGATCGCTTGCTTGCTATTACGGGCTTAAGAGGACGGGGTGTCGACCCGTTGACTAGGCAGGTGGGGTAGCTGCCAACCCACCCGAGTTCGAGCCCTGACTCGGACGCGCGGTGCTCACGGAGTTTCTCCTTAAAAAATCAATGATGGTTAGCCCTTGGGTTTGTCTTTTTTTCCCTATATTACAGGCTTAATGGGCTCTAGTTTTTAGTTCGGGCTGGACTTGGATGGGCCCTGATTGTCTGGCCATGGCTAGGAAGGGGGAGGCATCGGATCTTCTTCACTCCATCGACCAGTCTCGAATCTCTTGATCCCCTTTCCACTCAAACCCTGAACCCACGGAATGGAAGGAGACACGCCGCCGACATGTGTATCCAAGGTGCTCGACGACGACAACCTCTTGACGGAGATCATCGTCCGCGTCGGCTTCCCCACCAGCCTCGTCCGCGCCGCCTGTGTCTGTAGGGGCTAGCTCAGCCACTCCTTCGACCGCGCATGTCTCCGTCGTTTCCGCGAGCTCCACCTGCCCAGACTCCTCGGCTTCTACCTCAAATGAAGCTATCTGTACGCCGCCGCACGTTTCTTCCCGATGCTGCCACAACCCTCGAAGCTCGGTACCGTCATCCGCTGTGCAAACTTTAGCCAGAGGCCATTCTTCTCTGGAAAAGAAGGGAATACCATGGTGGGCTGCTCGAACGGCAGCGTCCTCACCCGCCGCCTAAACTTCAGTGGCCTGGACACGTACGAGCTTGTATTCACAGTGTACAACCCGTTGTGCAATGAGAGAGGTATGGCCATCCTCCTAGGATTACATCTCAGAATCCCAGATGCCAGCTGTTTGTGCAATTGGGCACAACTCTTCTCCAAAGAAGGGGATGGGT
>NC_057801.1:754893640-754896899 GCF_018294505.1 Triticum aestivum
GGTAAAAATGTTCTAATCTAAGTCTCCCAAAAAAATTCTTCAGAAATTGGTCAAAGGCTGGGGGAGCAGCGGCCCCCCTGGCCCCAACATAGCTCCGCCTCTGGGCCGTCCTACCTTTCTGTCATCGTGGATAATACCATAGAACCTAGGGTGAATGTGTATATGTTGCAAAATGGTGATGATGCCTGGCACAAACATCTCACCTTCGCGTCGGACCTCCTCCGGTATCCACGATCTAGGCCCAAAGCCGTGCTCGTTGACAACAAAATCTATGTCGCGGCCAGCGATGCAATTGTTGTGCTGGATTTGACGTCCTCAATCTTATCGACAATTCAGCTCCCACACGGGGTGAGTTTTGATCTAAGAGGCGCCACCATGTTGTCGCGGGTTGATGATGGTTCTGGTGTATATCTCATCCATATCAAGTTGCTTCAACTTCACATCTGGCTCCACAATGGGGTCAATTGGCTGCTGGTGGACACCATTTGCTTGAGTGAAATCTGTGCTGATTTGCTTGAGGATGAGCCTACTCCTGATATCCAGATAAACCATGTGGGGGACTATAATGAGTTTGTATTCTTGAAGATTGGTCGATGCGCACTCTACTTGGATGTCAAGCGCATGATGCTGCTTAAAGTGTAGGAGATGACAACAGAAGAGCATTACTTGGGTGATATCTATCCTTTTATGATGAGATGGCCTCCCATTTTCC
This sequence comes from Triticum aestivum, assembly GCF_018294505.1. Taxonomy (NCBI): domain Eukaryota; kingdom Viridiplantae; phylum Streptophyta; class Magnoliopsida; order Poales; family Poaceae; genus Triticum; species Triticum aestivum. The sequence goes on from NC_057801.1 coordinate 754,894,353, forward strand.
CTACTCTCAGTCCTGCAAGATCTGCCTTTTTCCCTTTTGGTGATTTGTAGTGTACTTGTAGAGTTTACCTAGTTTTTGCAATGTGCATTGTGCATCTCACTCTTTAGCATAGTGTGGAGTGGTGTTACATATGTGATTAATTCTTTAGATCAAACAATACTATTCAAGCCACATTATAGTATTCTTGTCGTGAGGTAATTTGAAATCACTTTTATATTGTTTTCTTAGGCCTTTTTAGCAGTACTAGTTAAGCGAGATTAGTGAATGCTTGACGTAAGATGATTTGAAATCACCTCTGTATTGATTTACTGGGACATCTAACAGTACTAGAGGTGGCATTAGTGGCCTTGGCCAGTGGCCACGTGAAGGTTGCCGTGGCCACGCCCGAGATGGACGGTGGCGACCAAGAGGAATGCGCAGTGCCAATGGACTCCGATAACGGCGCGGCGGAGGACGGGCAGAAGCAGAGCCCAGGTGAGGTCTCTGGGCCTGAGCCCGGGCAGTGCGAGGCCGAAGATGATGGGGAAGATAGCACCAAAAGTGCGCATAGCGGAGATCCTCGATAGGGGTTGCAAACAGCGATGAGATTTCCCCCAAGGGATGAAGTTGTACCATGTTTCCAACTTTTTGATACCGATTTGCCGTTTCTTGGTCGTGGCGCCCCCTGAGCTGAGACATTAGTTAATTAGCAGACAGTGATGTCTTCTCTTTTTTTGGCGCCCCCTGAGTACTACTGGGCACCATGTTTTAGCCTGACACATGTACATCATATACATAGCAACCAAGGCTGGTCATAGTGGGGAGTAACTTAGAATAATGTCATATGGATGACACTAGTCTAAGTTACTACCTTCATAATGCAAAGTAACATAATAGTAGTGTCATAGATGGCTTTATTTATTAGCTTGTAGACTCATCTTATCTTGAAAAGCGCTATGTTACAGTAACATATTATGTTACCACCTCACATTAAATATTTGCCACATAAGCAAAAAATTCTTGGAGTGCGCTATGTTACTAGCTAAGTTACTCCCACTATGACTAGCCTAAGTAGCAAAGGTTCATCTGTAATCTTATGCTCATTTTACAGTTTGTTTTACAGCCATTGAAAATTCATATCCAGAGTGGTTGCCAATGCCAGCACTCGCTAGATTTATTCAGGAAATTGCTAGTTGTGGTTAAGAAATTTGAACCTTGGAAACATGCTCACTCCCAGTTCTGGGTGGGAACCCGGTTCGAACCCTCATCTGCAACAAAGTTCAAATCCAAGCCCTGTTTGATGAGAAGCCCATCTGACAGTGTTTTTTCAGAAATGATTTTCTTGGAAGGCATTTTCTACGGCCATTGAAATCTCTTACCCGGAGTGGTTGCCAGTGCCGGCACTACATTTATATTCAGGAAGATTGGCGAGATCCGAGTTCGAAATTCGAATCATACTAAGTATTTTCACGCGCGATCCTGCTTCCTGCGAGCTCCGGTTGTTCCGTTCTAACGCTCGTCCGCAACCACCCCGCTGGTGTAAATAAATGGCGCCCTTAATAAAGCCGTCCTGTAACGGATGATGGTTGGTTTTTGGCGCTAGGTTAGTTGGATTTTCTACTCTTTCTACTCCTCCGAAGTGCTTTGCAATTAATTACATTCACTGCCCCCGGTCAACCGCCCCGCGGGCACCAGGTCTCATCCGGGCCGCCCGTTGTACCCGTGGACGGCTGGGATGAAGGATGGGACCTGCCCCTGCCCTTGGGGCCGAAGGAAGCTTGGCTTGGACGACACAACAATTCAGGGGCTAGCTATATATGCAGAGCTCAGCTCAGCTCAGCTCACGAGTAGTACTAGTGTGAAAGGTTCCGTCACTCGCTCCACTGTCGACAGCTGCTTCTTCTTCTTCTCTTGTGCTTTCGCCTTCCGGGGAGGGGAGGGGAACAATGGCGCTCTCTACCTCCTCCTCCGCCATGGCTCTTCCTCGCGTGCGCACCTGCTGACTTGTAAGTCCATCTCTCTCTCTCTCTCTCTCTCTCTCTCTCTCTGCCGTTTCTTTTCGCTTCTAGAGAGAATGATTCAGTGTCTCTCCCCTCTTTGTAGCAGCCGGGAGGGTTAGTAACTTTAATTTGAAAGAAATGCCTTGAACCATCTCATACTCCATTAGATTCCGACACAAGCTCTGTCGGAGTTTCTCTATGTTCCAACCATGACCATGCACGGCCCATGAACCGAGATGAACAATTGCTTACTGGAAGCTTGTTTCATAAAGAGTTCCCCACCTTGCTTGTCCTCCACAGCAACACTGGTCAGTAGTAATTCCATGCCGTACTGCTCCTTGAGGTATATGTACATACATCCCCCATACCCACCCACCCACCCAAAGTAGTTACATTGGTCAGTAAAAAAGGTCCAGATTTTAAGACCTGGCCCTGTGTTTGTGTTTGGAAAACAAACAAGGTGTTTATATATAGCACTAGAGGCCAGTGATGAGCTCCACTGCCTAGCAGCAGGAGAGCTCGTACGGTGTCGCCGGCCGTCTCTTTTTTGTGCAAAGCAAAAGAGACA